>NW_026961074.1:200000-230237 GCF_021018805.1 Prinia subflava | reverse complement strand
CCCCAAAAAAATCCAAAACCCCACAAAAAAAAATCTCACAAAACCCCCCCAAAAAACCCTACAAGACCCTACAAGACCCCCACAAAAAATCTCACAAGATCCCCACAGAAACTCCATAAAAGAACCCCACAAAAAGTCCACAAAAAATCCCAGAAAAAATTACCAAAAAAATCCAAAAAAACCCCCAACCATCCCCCAAAAAATCCAAAACCCCACCAAAAAAAATCTCACAAAACCCCCCCAAAAAACCCTACAAGACCCCCACAAAAAATCTCACAAGACCCCCACAAAAAATCTCACAAGATCCCCACAGGAACTCCATAAAAGAACCCCATAAAAAAGTCCACAAAAAATCCCAGAAAAACTCCATAAAAAACCTACAGAACCCCCACAAAAACTCTTTAAAAAAAGCCCAGAAAAATTTACAAAAAAAATCCAAAAAAAAATCCAAAAAAAATCCAAAAAAAATCAAAAAAAAATCCAAAAAAAAACCCCAACCCCCCCCCCCAAAAATCCAAACCCCCCCCAAAAAAAATCTCACAAGACCCCCACAAAAAACCTCACAAGACCCACAAAAACCCCCAAAAAACCCCAAAAAATCACCAAAAAAACCCCCAAAAAATCACCAAAAAACCCCCAAACACCCCTCAACCCCCCACCTTGCAGTCCTGCACCACCTCGTCGAGCGGCACCACGCTGTGGTGCTTGTGCCCGCGGGCCTCTCTGCAAACCACGCAGATCGCGGCCTCGTCCACCTCGCAGAAGAGCTTGAGCGGCTCCTGGTGCTGCCCGCAGAGCTCGGGCGGGCCCCCGGGCGCGGCGGGGCGCGGCGGCCGCGGGTGCAGCTGCCGGATGATGTGCACCATGTTGGCCAGCTGCAGGTTGGGTCGGAAGCTGCGCTGGGAGAAGGATTTGCGGCACTGCGGGCAGGTGAACAGCGCCCGCTCTTCCTCCTCCTCCTCTTCTTCATCCTCTTCTTCCTCCTCCACGTCCTCCTCCATCACGTCCTCGTCGTAGTCGTCGTCGCCGAAGTAGAGCCCGCCCTGCGCGCCCTCGCCCACGAGGCTCCTTCCTCCTCCTCCTCCTCCTCCTCTTCCTCCTCCTCCTCCGCGGGGTCCTCCCACAGCTCGCCTTCCTCCTCCTCCTCCTCCTCCTCCTCCCACATATCATCGTCTTCCTCCTCGCCCCCTCCGCCCTCCTCCTCCTCCTCCTCCTCCTCCTCCTGCTCACGTCCAGCTCGTCTTCCTCCAGCTCCTCCTCCTCCTCCTCCCGGCGCTCGGGCCGGGGCTCGGCGCGCGCGGGCCCACAGCCGGGAGATGCAGCCGCGGCAGAAGTTGTGGCCGCAGCCGATGGACACGGGGTCGGCGAAATAATCCAGGCAGATGGCGCAGATCGCCTCCTCCTGCAGCGTCTCCACCGGGTCGGGCCGGGCCGCGGGGCCGCCCAGCGCCGCTGGGGCCGCCGCCATCCTCCTCCTCCTCCTCCTCCTCCTCCTCCTCCCGGGCCTCACCGGGCCGCGCCGCCGCCCGCGTCCGCGTCCCCCCCGCGCGCTCACGGCCCCGGAGGAGCCGCTGGGGTCCCGCCCGGTGCCGGAGGAGCCGCTCGGGTCCCGCCCGGTCCCGCCGGGTCCCGCCCGGGCCGCGCTCGCCCGGCAGCGGCTCCGCCACCGACGGGAAACGCCGCCGCACTTCCGCCTTCCGGTGCGAGCCCCGCCCCCTCTGCGGAACGTGACCGGAAAAGGCTCCGCGTTGCCAAGCAACAGGGGGGCAGTTCCACCGCTGCTTCCTCTTCCGGGTTTCTCTACCCGCGCCTCTCGATGGTCTTGGAGGACTGAGGGCGTGGAGGGGGCGTGGCCGGGGCGGGGCCTTTCTGAGCGCCGCCACCCCCGGAGCCCCCGGTTCGAGTCCCGCGCCGGCGCTCGCACGGGTTTCCTTTTTGCCCAAAATTTCTCTTTTTCGCCGTTTTCCCGAGCTCGCCCCGCGGCCGCGGGGCCCCGGTGGGCCCGGGGAGCGCGGGAGCGGCGCGGGCGCCGCGGTGGTAGCGCGGCGGGGCGGGGAGCGCGGCACAGCGTTTCTGTAGTGTAGTGGTTATCACGTTCGCCTCACACGCGAAAGGTCCCCGGTTCGAAACCGGGCAGAAACAGCGCAATTGCTTTTCTTTTTCTCTTTTCCTTCCTTTATTTTCTTCTTTTCCCCCCTCACCTCCGACACTTTCAGCACACTTTCATCATTTTTCTTTGTATGATTTTTCATCTCAACCCCTCTTCCCTCCCTACCTTCTCCAGCCAATCTTTCCTCCATCGCTTTCCCGTTACGTATTTTTAATTTTTCCCTCTGTTTCGGTTTTCCCACCCCAATTTCGCGTGATTCCAACTCCCAGCCCCGCCCTGGCTCCGGCCTTATCAGCTCCCCCACATCTGTCCCCACATCTGTCCCCACATCTGTCCCCACATCTGTGCCCACATCTGTCCCCACATCTGTCTCCACATCTGTCCCCACATCTGTCCCCACATCGGCTCCTCCAGAGGCACCGAGGAGGAGGAGGAGGGAGGAGAGAAGAGGAAAGAGGAAGAAGAGGAAAGAAGAATGGGGAAAAGAGGAAGGAGGAAAAAGGAGAGGTGAAAAGGAGGAAAAAGAGGAGGTGAGAAGGAAGCAAGAAGGAAAAAAAAGGAGGAAGAAGAGGCGAGGAGAGGAGGATGTGGTGAGGACGAAGAGGAAGGAACAAGGAGAAGGAGGAGGAGGAGGAGGAGAGGAGGAAGCTCCTCTCCATCGCTGTCAGGCAGCAAATCCAACCATCCGACATCCCAGGGGAGGAAGGACATCCTCCTCCTCCTCCTCCTCCTCCTCCCGAAAATCCAGCATATCCACAAATTCTCATCCTGCCCCGCCGGAATCGCGTCCCTCTGGATTTCTGAGCCTGCGGGTGATAAATTGGGAAAAACCGCGCCGAGATTCCCCCTCCCCGGCCTTTCACACAGACCCGATTTTCCATTTTTACTGCCCAAAAAAGGCCGGGGAGGGACGAGGAGGGGTCAGTGCCAGGGCAGCGATTTCTGCCGCTTTCACCGGCACCGATTTCCTCAAAAACCGCGATTTTCTGCCCAGGAACCCCGAAAAGAGGAAGCGGCAGCACCGAAACGGCGCCGGTCGTGAATTCCGGAACCGAGAAGAGGAACCGGGAGCGAGGCCGGGCCCGGAATAACCGGCCCGGGGTGGGCTCAGACCCTCCCGGTCCCCCCCGGGTCCGGAATAACCGGCCCGGGATGGGCTCAGACCCCTCCGGTCCCGGCCAGGCCCGGAATAACCGGCCCGGGATGGGCTCAGACCCCTCCCGGTCCCCGCCGGGCCCGGAGTAACCGGCCCGGGATGGGCTCAGACCCCTCCCGGTCCCCCCCGGGTCCGGAATAACCGGCCCGGGATGGGCTCAGACCCCTCCCGGTCCCCCCCGGGTCCGGAATAACCGGCCCGGGATGGGCTCAGACCCCTCCCGGTCCCCGCCGGGTCCCCCCGGGGGCGGCTCCGGTGTCCCGGGAATCCCCCCGGGCCATGCGAACCTAAATCCAAAATCCCGAAATGCAAACCCGAAATACAAAACCCAAAATGCAAACCATAAATACAAAAAACCGAAATGCAAACCCGAAATACAAATCCCAAAATGCAAACCCGAAAGGCAAACCATAAATACAAAATCCCGAAATACAAACCCGAAATACAAAATCCCGAAATACAAAACCCAAAATGCAAATCCGAAATACAAAAACCCAAAATGCAAACCCGAAATGCAAACCCGAAATACAAAATCCCGAAATACAAAACCCCGAAATACAAAATCCCGAAATGCAAACCCGAAATACAAAAACCCAAAATGCAAACCCGAAATACAAAACCCGAAATGCAAACCCGAAATACAAACCCGAAATACAAACCCGAAATACAAACCCGAAATGCAAACCCAAAATGCAAACCCGAAATACAAACCCGAAATGCAAACCCGAAATACAAACCCGAAATGCAAACCCGAAATGCAAACCCGAAATACAAAAACCCGAAATGCAAACCCGAAATACAAAATCCGAAATACAAAATCCCGAAATACAAAACCCAAAATGCAAACCATAAATACAAAAAACCGAAATGTAAACCCGAAATACAAAATCCCGAAATACAAAATCCCGAAATACAAATCCCGAAATGCAAACCCGAAATACAAAAACCCGAAATACAAAACCCAAAATGCAAACCCGAAATACAAAACCCCGAAATACAAACCCGAAATACAAAATCCCGAAATGTAAACCCGAAATACAAAACCCAAAATGCAAACCCGAAATACAAAATCCCGAAATGCAAATCCGAAATACAAAACCCGAAATACAAACCCAAAATGCAAACCCGAAATGCAAACCCGAAATACAAAATCCCGAAATACAAAATCCCGAAATACAAACCCGAAATACAAACCCGAAATGCAAAATCCCGAAATACAAAATCCCGAAATACAAAATCCCGAAATACAAACCCGAAATACAAAATCCCGAAATACAAACCCGAAATGCAAACCCGAAATACAAAATCCCGAAATACAAAATCCCGAAATGCGAATCCGAAATACAAAATCCCGAAATGCAAACCCGAAATACAAAATCCCGAAATACAAAATCCCGAAATACAAAATCCCGAAATACAAAATCCCGAAATGCGAACCCGAAATACAAAACCCGAAATACAAAATCCCGAAATACAAAATCCCGAAATGCAAACCCGAAATACAAAACCCCGAAATACAAAAACCCGAAATGCAAACCCGAAATACAAAATCCAGAAATACAAAAACCCGAAATGCAAAACCCGAAATACAAACCCGAAATACAAAATCCCGAAATGCAAACCCGAAATACAAAATCCCGAAATGCAAACCCGAAATACAAAATCCCGAAATACAAAATCCCGAAATGCAAACCCGAAATACAAAAACCCGAAATACAAACCCGAAATACAAAATCCCGAAATACAAAATCCCGAAATGCAAACCCGAAATGCAAACCCGAAATACAAAACCCGAAATGCAAACCCGAAATACAAAACCCAAAATGCAAACCATAAATGCAAACCATAAATACAAAACCCGAAATGCAAACCCGGGCCGGTTTTCCAGGCTCTGCCGCCTCCTTTCCCCCGTTCCCAGGGGAAGGAGCCGAGCCCGAGGCCCCGCCGGGATTTTCACCTCCCCTTTCCCTTCAGCCGAAATTTCCCGGGAGCGTTTTTGGGGCTGTTTTTTGCTCCCACGGACGGCGGCTCCTGCCCGGCTCTTCCCGTGCTGGAATCGGGATTTGCATCTCCAAACCCGCCCGAGCCGCCGAAAGTTCCGTAAAAATAAATTTCAGATTATTATAAATATCGGTTTATTATAAATATCGGTTTATTATAAATATCAATGGAGGAGCAGAGGGTGGGGAAATGGATCCTGCGGCAGAAAATTCCCTAAAAATAAATATCAGTTTATTATAAATATCAGTTTATTATAAATATCGGTTTATTATAAATATCAGTTTATTATAAATATCGGTTTATTATAAATATCAGTTTATTATAAATATCGGTGGAGGAGCAGAGGGTGGGAAATGGATCCTGCGGCTGAAAGTTCCGTAAAAATAAATATCAGTTTATTATAAATACCGGTTTATTATAAATATCAGTTTATTATAAATATCGGTTTATTATAAATATCGGTTTATTATAAATATCAGTGGAGGAGCAGAGGGTGGGAAATGGATCCTGCGGCTGAAAATTCCCTAAAAATAAATATCAGTTTATTATAAATATCAGTTTATTACAAATATCAGTTTATTATAAATATCAGTTTATTACAAATATCGGTTTATTATAAATATCAGTGGAGGAGCAGAGGGTGGGAAATGGATCCTGCGGCAGAAAAATTCCCTAAAAATAAATATCAGTTTATTATAAATACCAGTTTATTATAAATATCAGTTTATTAGAAATATCAGTGGAGGAGCAGAGGGCGGGAAAATTCCTCGGGGAAGTTTCCCCAGTGAGCTCGGAGCCCTTGGATTTGCCCCATTTATGGTTTGTGTCCCTCCTGCCCTCCTGGTTTTCTTTTCCCTCCTTTTTTCCATGGATTTGCCCCATTTTTGGTCCCGCCCGCCCCCGGGGATTTTTGGGGTGATTTCCCTGCCGATGGAGGGGGGGTGGCGGATCCCTGGGGATAAAATCCTGGAATTCTGATGAGGGAAAAGCGGGAGAGGCGCGGACCTGACGGGCAGGCTCAGCCCGGGCGTGGCCCGGATTCACCCGGGACAGGCCCGGATTCACCCGGGACAGGCACGGAGCGGGACAGGAGGGATCCGGGACAGCCCTGGACCCCCGGGAGGGAATTCCGGGGGGTTCGGAGCCAGCAGAGGAAGACTCCGAGGAAGGGCGGAGCGCGGGAAGCTGGAGGACCTGGTAGGTCCTGGAAGGACCCGCTGACCTCGGGAACAGCGAGGGACGCTCGGGGACCTTCCCTGGGCAGGGGATCCGCGGGGATTTGGGCAGAATTTGAGCAGATTTGGGCAGGGATCCGCGGGGATTTGGGTCTGGGTTTGAATCCCGGGGTGTTCTCGGGGAATTTTCCCGATTTTCCTCGGTTTCTCACCCAAAAACCCCGCTGGGATTTGGGCAGAATTTGAGCAGATTTGGGCAGGGATCCGCGGGGATTTGGGGCTGGGTTTGGATCCCGGGGTGTTCTCGGGGAATTTTCCCGATTTTCCTCGGTTTCTCACCCAAAAAACCCCCGCTGGAATTTGGGCAGGAATTTGACCAATTTTTGGCAGATTTGGGCGCGGAGCTGCGGGGGATTGGATCCCGGGGTGTTCCTCCCGCTTTTCCCTGGATTCCTCGGGGAATTTTCCCGCTTTTCCTCGGTTTCTCACCCAAAAAACCCGCTGGGATTTGGGCAGAATTTGAGCAGATTTGGGCAGGGATCCCGCGGGGATTTGGGGTCTGGGTTGGATCCCGGGGTGTTCTCCCCGCTTTTCCCTGGATTCCTCGGGGAATTTCCCCGATTTCCTCGGTTTCTCACCCAAAAACCCCGCTGGAATTTGGGGCTGCGGATCCGGGGGGATCCCGAGCTCCTCTGGCTCCCACAGCTGCAGGACCTGAAAAATGAACTGGAGAAGAGGCAGGCGAAGAAAACCGCGGAGATTTCGAGCCCGGAGAGCCCGGCAGAGGAGCAGGGGGAGAAGAAGCAGCACCCGGTGAGGAAATTCTCCCTTTTTGAGGGAAAATCTGAGCGATTTTTCCCCACCGCGGGAATAATTCGGGTTCTCCTGGTTCCGGAGAGCCCCAGGGGGTGAGGAGAGGGAGGTTTGAGCCTGTAAAAATTGGGGAAAAAGGGAATTAAATCCCCGTGGGAGGGCCGGGGGTTCCCTGCATCGCCCAATAATTCGAATATTGGCTGTGCTGCGGTTTGGGGGACCCCAGGCCGAGCTGCCTCTCCCTCCTCTCCTCCCGCAGGGTGTGAAAAGCTCCGTCCGCAGGTTCGTGGCCTCCCCGAAAATCTTTTCCCGTGAGTTTTACCGGGAGGAGCTCGGAGCTCCCCCCGGGGCTCCCTCGGTCGCTTTTGGGATTTGCGGATCCGCGCGGATTCGGTCTCAAAAAACCTCGAAATAATTTAAAGTCTCGGCTCTCCTCTCCAGCCCAGTCCTCCCCCAAAAATTCCTTCCCTCCTCCTAAAAAACCCAAGATTAAAAAATAAAAAAGAGAAAGGGATGGATCCGACGGGGAACTTTGGACTTTGATCTCCTGAATTTCCAAGGGAAGGGGGGAAATTAAACCCCGACATTCCCCCAGCGCCGTCCCCCATTGCTGGTGGCTCTCGAAACCCTCCCTGGTTCTTCTGAGAAGTGTGAGGGGGTTTAATTTAATTTAATTTAATTTAATTTAATTTAATTTAATTTAATTTAATTTTGTTTCGTTTCGTTTTGTTTTGTTTTATTTTATTTTATTTTATTTTATTTATTTTATTTTATTTTATTTTATTTTATTTTATTTTATTTTATTTTATTTTATTTTATTTTATTTTATTTTATTTTATTTTATTTTATTTTATTTTATTTCGTTTCGTTTCGTTTCGTTTTGTTTTATTTTTTATTTTTAAATTTTATTGTATTTTATTATTTTATTTTATTTTATTTTTATTTTATTTTTATGTTATTTTATTTTATTTTATTTTATTTTATTTTATTTTATTTTTATTTTATTTTATTTATTTTATTTTATTTTATTTCGTTTCGTTTCGTTTCGTTTTGTTTTATTTTTTATTTTTAAATTTTATTGTATTATTTATTTTATTTTATTTTATTTTTATTTTATTTTATTTTATTTTATTTTATTTTATTTTATTTTATTTTATTTTATTTTATTTTATTTTATTTTATTTTATTTTATTTCGTTTCGTTTTGTTTTATTTTTTATTTTTAAATTTTATTTCATTTCATTTCATTTTCATTCCAGGTGTGGGAAAGTGACTTTCCAGCTGCCCCTGGATGCGGCCCCGGGGCCGGAGGAGCGAATTTGTCACTTCTCGTGGAGGAGCAGCGCCCTGAAGGAAACCCTGAGGAAGCTCCAAGGTACAAAACCAGATCCGAGTCGCGTTTTGGGAGAGCTGGAAGGGCTGAGCTGCGCTTCTCCCATCCCGGGTGGAAATTGGGAACAGAAAATTTGCGGGGAGAACCTGGAGGAGATGGAGGAGAGGAGGGAAAAGGGATTTTCCTGATGTGGGGAAAAAAAAGAAAAAAAAAAAAGAAAAAAAAAAAAAGAAAAAAAAAAAAGAAAAAAAAAAAAAAAAAAAAAAAAAGAGAGAACTTGAAAATCAGGGTGACCCAAGGAGGTTTTGCATTAATTCATTTATTTCAGCCCGACCTGCCGGGTTGCTTCTGCAGACTCTGCTCATTTTCCTCCCACGTCACCCTCTTCCCTCCCTCCCTCTCCTGGGTGTTCATTTTTCTGGATTTCCGCACCACTATTGCCGCGGCTTTTCCTCGGATTTTTTGGGGCTAAACCCAGCTTTTTCTGCCGTAAAACCGAGGGGTGACCCTGGGAAAAAACCTGGGGAAAAACTTGGGAAAAACCTGGGAAAAACCTGGGAAAAACCTGGGAAAAACCTGGGGAAAACCTGGGAAAAACCTGGGAAAAACCTGGGAAAAAACCGGGGAAAAAAAACTGGGGAAAAAAAAAAACTGGGGAAAAAAAACGGAGGAAAAAACCTGGGAAAAATCTGGGAAAAACCTGGGGAAAAACCTGGGAAAAAAAACTGGGAAAAACCTGGGAAAAACCTGGAGAAAATCTGGGGGAAACCTGGGGGAAAACCTGGTAAAAACTTGGGGAAAACCTGGGAAAAACCTGGGAAAAACCTGGAGAAAATCTGGGGAAAACCTGGAGGAAAATCTGGGGAAAACCTGGGTGAAAACCTGGGAAAAACTTGGGGGAAACCTGGGAAAAACCTGGGAAAACCTGGAGGAAAATCTGGGGAAAACCTGGGAAAAAAACCCCCATGGAAAACCTGGGAAAAAACTGAAAAAAAAAAAAATCCCCAAATTTGGGGGGCTTTGCTGCTGCTGCCCCCCGAGGAGGGGTCCGAGGGGTCCCAGGGGTGACCCCCGCCCTGCCCCCCTCGGGATTGGGGGGGATTCCCCAAATTTGGGGGCTCCCCCCGAGGAGGGGTCCGAGGGGTCCCAGGGGTGACCCCCCGCCCTGTCCCCGCAGCCAGCGTCACCCTGGACCCCGACACGGCGCACCCCGACCTGGTGGTGTCCGAGGACGGCCGGAGCGTGTGGCGGGGGTCGCGGCCGTGCCGCCCCCCGGACGGCCCCGAGCGCTTCGAGCTCTGGCCCTTCGTGCTGGGCCAGCAGCGCTTCTCCTCCGGTCGCCACTGCTGGGCCGTGGACGTGGGCGACGGCGGCGACTGGGCCGTGGGGGTGGCGAGGGAGTCGGTGCGGAGGAAGGGGGCGGCTCAGCCTGGGCCCCCCGGGAGGGATTTGGGGGCTGGAGAAGTGGGGGGGGACAGCTCCGGGCGCTGACCCCCGGCAGGGTGACCCCGGTGTCCCCCCGGGGGGCTGCCCCGCAGGGTCAGCGTCCACCTGGACTGCGCCGGGGGCTCCGTGGCGTTCTTTGATGCTGAGGGTGGGGGGCTCCTGTTCGCCTTCTCCAGGGTGTCCTTTGCTGGGGGAGGGGGTCCGGCCCTGGTCTTGGGTGGTCGGGGTCCGCTCCCGGCTCCGCCTGTGCCCCTGAGGGAGGAGGGAACCCCCCGATCCTGGCGGGGTCGGGGGAGGGGGAGAACTGGAGGGGCCCCCGGGGCAGGGGTGGGGCTTCGTTCTCCGCCGGGAGGAGGGAGAAAGCGGGGGGAAAACTGGGGAAAAGCTGGGGGAGAAAAGCTGGGGAAAAAGCTGGGAAAAGCTGGGGAAAAGCTGGGGAAAGCTGGGGAAAAGCTGGGGAAAAGCTGGGGAAAAGCTGGGGAAATCTGGGGAAAAAAACTGGGGAAAAGCTGGGGAAAAGCTGGGGAAAAACTGGGGAAAAGCTGGGGAAAAACTGGGGAAAAGCTGGGGAAAAACTGGGGGGAAAAGCTGGGGAAAAACCTGGGGAAAAACTGGGGGGAAATCTGGGAAAAAACAGGGGAAAAGCTGGGGAAAAACTGGGGAAAAAACTGGGGAAAAAGCTGGGGGAAAAGCTGGGGGGAAAAACCTGGGGAAAAGCTGGGGGAAAAGCTGGGGGAAATCTGGGAAAAAACCTGGGGAAAAGCTGGGGAAAATCTGGGGAAATCTGGGGGAAAATCTGGGGAAAAACCATGGAAAATCTGGGGGAAAATCTGGGAAAAAACAGGGGGGAAATCTGCGGAACACCTGGGGAAAAACCTGGGGAAAACCTGGGGAAAAAACTGGGGGGAAATCTGGGGGGAAATCTGGGAAAAACCTGGGGAAAACCTGGGGAAAAAAACCTGGGAAAAAACTGGGGGAAAATCTAGGAAAAAACTGGGAAAAACCTGGGAAAAAAACTGGGAAAAACCTGGGGGAAACGGGGCAAAAGAGAGGGAGGGAGCTGCGGAGAGGGGACTGCGGGGCACAGAAAAGGGAAACAGGGAAAAAAACCGGGAGAAATCAGGGTGGAAAGGGGAATTTTCTTAAAATTGCCTTGAGGCTGTAGAAAATCCCGTCTGAGCTGCTCACACCGCAAACCAAGGGCTGCAAATCGCATTTTTGTTTTTTTTTCCCCGACCTCCAGTGGATGGAATTGCCCTCAAGCAATGGGAATTTTCCATTTCTCTCCCTGGAAAAGGCCCCCGTGGTGACCAGGCCGGTGGGTGCCGGGATTTATATCATTATTAATAAAAAAATTATCATTATTAATAAAAAAAGGGAGTTATTTCCTGCTCCGTGTCATTCCTGAGTGCCTGAGGCTTCCAGGGGGAAGGGACAGGGACAGGGATGGGACAGGGACAGGGACAGGGACAGGGAGGGGGACAGGGACAGGGTCAGGGACAGGGACAGGGAAGGGACAAGGAGAAAGGACAGGGACAGGGACAGGACAGGGACAGGGACAGGGACAGGGATGGGGGACAGGGACAGGGGAGAAAGGACAGGGACAGGGACAGGGAGGGGACAGGGAGAAGGGACAGGGATAGGGAGGGGACAAGGAGAAAGGACAGGGACAGGGACAGGGATGGGGACAGGGACAGGGACAGGGACAGGGACAGGGACAGGGGACAGGGACAGGGACAGGGGATGGGGACAGGGATGGGGACAGGGACAGGGACAGGGACAGGGACACGGACACGGACACGGACACGGACAGGGAGGGGACAGGGAGAAAGGACAGAGACAGGGACAGGGAGGGGACAGGGAGAGGACAGGGGACAGGGACAAGGACAGGGATGGGGACAGGGGAACAGGGACAGGGAGGGACGGGGACAGGGACAGGGACAGGGAGGGGACAGGGACAGGGACAGGGACAGAGACAAAAAAAAGGGACAGGGGACAGTCCCTGCGCCACCTGCACGGGGCTTGCGGCTCTTCCAGGAACGGGATTTAATTAAAGAAAATTCCAGCTTGATGCAAACACCAGACAGAGAAGAAGTTAAAACATGCAAATGTCGTTTTTTTACTTCATCCAAAGCCAGAGGGAGAGGAGGGAAGAGGGATTGGGGTGGCACAGACGTGGCTCCGTGGGGATTTGGGGGTGACACCTCGGGACAGCGACCCCGAGGGGCGCTCGGAGCCGAGAGAGAGACCCCAGCGGACGCAGGTGAAAATGGGTGAAAACCCTCGGGATTCGGGCAAGCTCAGGGGCACAGCGCCAGCCGGGAGCCCTCGCCCCACACCAGGAACCAGGGGCGGACGCTCTGCCCCTCGAAGGAGGCGGGCCGGAAGGCGAAGATCAGGCTCCGCCGCTCGGCGTCGAAAAAAGCCACCCCGGCCGCCCGCCGCTCGGCGTCGAAAAAAGCCACCCGGCCGCTCTCGTAGTCCAGGGCCACCCGCACCCGGCCGGGGGCGCGGGCGGGGAACAGCGGGATGCGCTCCAGGGAGGTGAGAGCCCAGAACTGGCCCTGGCAGAGCCCCATGGACCACAGCTCCCACTCGGGGCTCCCGGGGGTCCCTGAGCTGTTCCCGGGGGTCCCTGAGCTGCTCCCGGGGGTCCCTGAGCTGTTCCCGGGGGTCCCTTCCTCCATCCCGGGGGTCTCTGTCCCCCTCCCGGTGGTCCCTGCCCCCCTCCCGGTGGTCCCTGCCCCGCTCCCGGGGGTCTCTGCCCCGCTCCCGGGGGTCTCTGCCCCGCTCCCGGTGGTCCCTGCCCCGCTCCCGGGGGTCCCTTCCTCTCTCCCGGGGGTCCCTTCCTCACTCCCAGGGGTCTCTGTCCCCCTCCCGGGGGTCCCAGCCCCACTCCCGGGGGTCCCTTCCTCTATCCCGGGGATCCCAGCCCCACTCCCGGGGGTCTCCCTGGCCACCCCCAGGGCCCAGGACCCCTCTGGGGACACCTGCACGTCCCAGCAGCGCCTCCCGGCCGTGACCCCCTCTCGGCCCAGCACGGAGGGGTCGGTGCCGGGCCCGGTTCCGTCCGCGGCGGGGTCGGTGCCGGCTCCGTCCCCGTCCCCGGGGGGGTCCCGGGGTCTCTCCCAGCTGACGCTGCTCCCGTCGGGGGCCACCAGGAGCTGGGGATGAGCCGTGCTGGGGTCCAGCGTCACCGTCACTGCGCCACAGGGGGATCCGTGGGTGCCGCGCTCCCTCCTTTTGGGGCTTTTCCCCTTAATTTTGGGGCTTTTCCTCTCGTTTTTGGGACTTTCCCCCTCGTTCTGGGGCTTTCCCTCTCGTTTTGGGGCTTTTCCTCTCGTTCTGGAGCTTTTCCCCCCGTTTTGGGGCTTTTCCCCTCGTTTTGGGGCTTTCCCCCCATTTTGGGGCTTTTCCCCTCGTTTGGGGCTTTTCCCCCCATTTTGGGACTTTCCCCCTCGTTCTGGGGCTTTTCCCCCCATTTTGGGGCTTTTCCCCTCGTTTTGGGATTTTTCCCCTCGTTTTGGGACTTTTCCCCCCATTTTGGGGCTTTTCCCCTCGTTTTGGGGCTTTCCCCCTCGTTCCGGGGCTTTTCCCCCCATTTTGGGGCTTTTCCCGTTGTTTGGGTTTTTTTCCCCTCGTTTTGGGGCTTTTCCCCTCGTTTTGGGATTTTTCCCCTCGTTTTGGGGTTTTTCCCCTCATTTCCCACCCTTTTCTCGGGGTCTCCCACCCTCACCCCCAGCCCAGCACTCACTTTTCTCCGGCAGCTCAAACGCCAGGATGTCTGGAAAAAAATGGGAGAAGGGAGAAACGGGCTGATGTAAAATTCAGGGATAAACGGGAACGTCCTGTCCTCGCCGAGAATCGTGATAAGACAATTATCACAGTCAAAAAGCTGATTGCAATTAAAATAATTGCAATGAGACGCAGCATGCGCTCTAAGCAAACAAATACGATTTACGGTTTCACAAGTACATAATAATTATATAATAAACATATAAAAATACTGTTTTATACATAAATAAAATGGATTAAATTCACCGCCTCACCCCCCAGCCTGCTCCCGGTACCTTGGAAGCTCCTCAGCGTCTCCTCCAGGAGAAGATAATCCTCCCTGAAGCCGAGAATTTTCCTTTCCAGCTCTGGGAGAGGCGTCGGGGGCAGCTCGAGGTTTTCCTTTCCGAGGCTGGGGAAGGACGGAAGGGAGAGATGGAGGATCCAGCCCGGAGGGAGCCCGGGAATTCTCTGTGCACACCCAGAGGAGCCCTCAGGGATGGGGATTTGGCCACAAAACCAAAATTTTTGGTCTCTAAATGTGGCCAGACACCGGATCCGACCCCCGATTCCAGCCAGGGCGGGAGGAGGAGCTCAGGAAGCGCCGTCCGTACCTGCCCAAGGTGCCGGTGATGTCCTGGAAGGGAGATAAAGGAGCTCGGTGAATCCCTCAGAAACGTGGGAACACTTAAAGGGATTTTCCGAGCCCAGCCAGCGGGAAAACCGCTGAGGCACCGGGCTGGGGTTGAAGGGACCACCAGAGACCCCCCCGTGCCCCCACAGGTCTGGGCTGCTCCAAACCGCGGTGGCTCCGCACCTGCAGGAAGGTCCTGGCAGGTTGCTGACACTTCTCCTCCAGCTCCTGGACGCGGCTGTCCAGCCGGGAGATCTCCTCGGTCAGGACGGTCACGGTGTCCTCCTGCGCCCTCCCCACGTCGCTCTCCAGGTCCCCCAGCCGGGCCAGGAGGCGACAGCAAAGCTCCTCCAGGGACAGGCGCAGCCCCTGGAACTGCGCCAGGACCCGGCGCCGCTCGGCCCCGGTCTCCTCCTGCGGGGAGCGGGGCTGGGTGGGCAGGGGGGCTCCGAGCCCCTCCCGGAGAGAGACCCCAGCCCCAGGGGCGACCTCCCCCCTCTTTTAACCCATCGGGAGACCCCCGCTCCCCCCGGAGCGTTTACCAAGCACTGCCAGCTCCTCCTCATCTCAGCCTCCCGGCGCTCCAGGAGTTTTTCCCTGGCGTCCTTCAGGGTTTGCAGCCCGGCCTGGATTTGTTCCTGAGCGGAGGGAAAAGGAAGATCCCGTTTCCCCCGGGGGCTGGGGCAGCTCCAAACGCACCCTCAGGGCCGGGGGCGGGAGCGCGGGCAGCTCCCGGTCCAGGGAAATATTCCCGTTCTTTCCAGGAAAACATTCCCCTTCTTTCCAGGGGAACATTCCCGTTCTTTCAGGGAAACATTCCCGTTCTTTCCGGGGAAACATTCCCGTTCTTTCCAGGGAAACATTCCCGTTCTTTCAGGGAAACATTCCCGTTCTTTCAGGGGAAACATTCCCGTTCTTTCCAGGGGAACATTCCCGTTCTTTCCGGGGAAACATTCCCGTTCTTTCCAGGGAAACATTCCCGTTCTTTCCGGGGAAACATTCCCGTTCTTTCCGGGGAAACATTCCCGTTCTTTCCGGGGAAACATTCCCGTTCTTTCCAGGGAAACATTCCCGTTCTTTCCAGGGAAACATTCCCGTTCTTTCCAGGGAAACATTCACGTTCTTTCAGGGAAACATTCCCGTTCTTTCCAGGGAAACATTCCCGTTCTTTCCGGGGAAACATTCCCGTTCTTTCCGGGGAAATATTCCCGTTCCTTGCAGGGAAACATTCCCGTTCTTTGCAGGGAAACATTCCCGTTCTTTCCAGGGGAACATTCCCGTTCTTTCCGGGGAAACATTCCTGTTATTTCCAGGGAAACATTCCCGTTCTTTCAGGGAAACATTCCCGTTCTTTCCAGGGAAACATTCCCGTTCTTTCCGGGGAAACATTCCCGTTCTTTTTGTCCGCGTTCCTGCCTATTTGGGGAGGAGGAGGAGGAGGAGGAGGAGGATGGAGGAGGATGGAGGATGGAGGATGGAGGATGAGGATGAGGAGGAGGAGGAGGAGTAGGATGGAGGAGGAGGAGGAGGAGGAGGAGGAGGAGGATGAGGAGGATGGAGGATGGAGGAGGAGGATGCAAGAGGAGGATGCAGGAGGAGGTGGAGGAGGAGGAGGAGGAGGATGAGGATGAGGAGGAGGAGGAGGAGGAGGAGGATGGAGGAGGACGAGGAGGAGGAGGATGGAGGATGGAGGAGGAGGAGGAGGATGGAGGATGCAGGAGGAGGATGAGGAGAAGGAGGAGGAGGAGGAGGATGAGGATGAGGAGGAGGAGGAGGATGGAGGATGGAGGATGGAGGAGGAGGATGAGGAGGAGGATGAAGACCCCGCTCCCTCCGGGCTCGAAGCAGAAGCAGCGCAGCGTGTCCCGCCCCCCCGCACGGCCCGGGGACACATTCCTGCCCGGAATTCCCGGAATTCCCGTCTCCCAGGTGGAATCCCTCCCTTACCCGGCATTCCCGGACCGCCTCCGGCACCGGCACCACGGTGTGAGCGCGGTGCGCCCGCGACTCGCGGCAGATCGCGCACAGCAGAGCCGCGTCCTCCTTGCAGAAAACCTCCAGCGGCTCGCGGTGCTTCTGGCACCCTTCCTCCTCCTCCTCCTCCTCCTCCTCCTCCTCCTGGCCGCGGCTCAGCCTCCGGGCCAGCTCCAGCAGCCGCGCCAGCTCGGGGCTGGGGCGGAGGCTCCGCCGCGGGGCCGTGTCCCGGCAGCGCGGGCAGGCGAAGGCGGCCGTGGGCCACTCCCAGCAGCGCTCGATGCACGGGCGGCAGAAGTGGTGGCCGCAGTGGATGGACACGGGCTCCCGCAGGACTTCCAGGCACACGGGGCAGGAGGCCTCGGCCGGGAGCGCCTCCATGGCCCCGGAGCCGCCGCTTTCGGGTTTTTTTTTCGGTTTTGTTTTTGGTTGCCTTCCTGCCCCCCGAGGGCGATGCCCAAAATCCGCCCCGTTTTCCCCCTCCGGGCCGGGGGAGGAGTTGCGGGGACGGGCGGGGAGGGGATGGAGGGGAGGGCGATGCCCAAAATCCGCCCCGTTTTCCCCCTCCGGGCCGGGGGAGGAGTTGCGGGGAGGGTGGGCGGGGATGGAGGGGAGGGCGATGCCCAAAATCCGCCCCGTTGTGCCCCCCCGGAGGTCCCGAACCCCCCGGTCCGGGTGGAATTCCGGGGGTCCGGAGCGGGGTCTGGGGAGGGGGAGCCGGGGGTGAGACCCCAGGGAAGGGGGGGGGATCGGGAGCCCCCTCCCACCTCCCGCCTAACCCGATTCCCCCCATCCCAAGGGATTCCCCGGCTCTGATGGGACCCCCGGGGGTCCCCCCAAAAAGGGCTGGGACCCCCCCGCCCCCGTCCCTGAATCTCTCTGGGAGCGCCTCGGCCCCACCCGGGGGGATTTGAGCCCCCGTTCTGAGCGGCCCCTGCGCGGTTTGTCCATCCCATCCCGCCCTTTCTCCTCGGCTGGAAAAGAAAAAAGCTAAAAGAAATTTAAATTCTTCCCCCAACGGACCTAATTTCCAGCCCGAATAATTCCTTGATCTGGCTGATGCCTTGAAAGCAAGACCGGCGAAAAAAAACCCAGCCCGTTTCCTGGGCTGTGTTTCGATTTTTAAATATTGCTTATCTAGATTGTTTTAATGTAGATTTTAAAATTAAATCAAAATTAAATCAGATTTTTAAAAATATGGATTTTAAAATTCTGGATTTCCTAAATTTCTGATTTATTACAATCGGATTTTTTTAATTTGGATTTTTTTTAAAAATAAATTAAATTTAGATTTAAGAAATTTTTATTGAGGCAATTTTTTCGAGAAAAGGAGTCAGGTTGCTCCCAGCCCTGGATCCGCCCGCACCTTGAAGCAAAGGAGCGAGATCCTGCAGAAAACTTCGGGTTCCTGATTTTCTTTTCCTCTGGCTCCGATCAAATCTTTCCTTTCTGTTCAACCGGAGCCTTCAGCTCCCTCCTGAGCCTACGGGCGGCGAGAATTCATCGTTAATCACTTGATTAACGGTGATTACACGCGGTTAATCAAGGAGGGAAATCGCTTGGAAAAGGGGATTTTGATCCATCCCAGCTCCCCGCACGTCTCACCCCCCATAAATCAACCTTAGCCCAGATTAAAAACAAAAAAACACCCAAAAAAGGTGTTTTAAGCACGAAGCCGCCCCCCAGGTTTCAGTCTGAATGTTCCGAGCACCGGAAACCCGGAACCCCAAAAAAAACTCCCCCACAGAATTAACGGCGGAGGAGTTTTTGACCGATTTCCTCAAAAAAAAAAAAAAAAAGAAAAAAAAAGAAAAAAAAGAAAAGAAAAGAAAAAAAAAGAAAAAAAAAAGAAAAAAAAGAAAAAAGAAAAAAAAAAAGAAAAAAAGCAAAAAAAGAAAAAAAGCAAAAAAGCACAATTTTAATTTTAATTTTAATTTTAATTTTAATTTTAATTTTAATTTTAATTTCGGTACCAGAGAGTTCCGGTGGCTCCTGCACATGAGGAGCTCCAGAGTTTGCGCTGCTGGTCCGGGGGACTCTTGGAAGAAAAGGAAAGTTAAAATTAGAGTTAAAATTAGGAGCGTCTGTGGTGAGCGGCTCAGCCCCGGCCCGTGAGAGAAACGATTTCCTGTGTAAAAGGAGAAGTGAAAGGAACAATGAAAGTATTTTTAATAAAGATATTTATAGCTGAGTGCACTGGTGGGGGGCGTTGGAGTCGGGAATTCGGAATGCTGAACAGGAATTGCTCCAAGCTCTGTCCCCACGGCCAGGGGGAATAAACTAGGAGTGAATAAATTAAATAGGCACGTAAATTAAATTTATCGATTAGTAAATTTAAAAGAAATACATTGAAAGCCGTGAAACCAGGCTGGTTCCTGGCTCGGACCCCGAGGGAGCCTCGGGGCAGCCCCTCCCTTTTCCCGGGTGTTTTTTGGGGGAAAAGGGAGCGGAAACAGGACCGGAGGATCCCAGCCCAGGCGGTGATAAAAGAACTTTAATTTCCGTTTAATCTCCTTCCAGCCCCCTGGTGGGGAGGGGGATTCTCTGTCGCTCTGCGGCTCGGCTGCGGCGATCCGGTGCCAAACGTGGAGCCAAAAAAACCCGTGCCAAACCCGGTATCAGACCCGGTGCCAAAAAAAACCCCGTGCCAAACCCGGTATCAGACCGGGTGCCAAAACCGGTATCAAACCCGGTGCCAAACCCGATATCAGCCCCGTGCCAAACCCGGTATCAGCCCCGTGCCAAACCCGGTATCAGCCCCGTGCCAAGCCCGGTATCAGCCCCGTGCCAAGCCCGGTATCAGCCCCGTGCCAAACCGGTATCAGACCCGGTGCCAAACCCGATATCAGACCCCTCCGTGCCAAACTCGGTATCAGCCCCGTGCCAAACCCGGTATCAGCCCCGTGCCAAACCCGGTATCAGAGCTGGTGCCAAAACCGGTATCAAACCCGGTGCCAAAAAACCCCCGTGCCAAACTCGGTATCAGACCAGGTGCTAAAGAACCCCCGTGCCAAACCCCGTGCCAAACCCGGTATCAGCCCCGTGCCAAAGAATCCCGTGCCAAACCCGGTATCAGCCCGTGCCAAACCCGGTATCAGACCCGGTGCCAAACCCGATATCAGACCAGGTGCTAAAGAACCCCCGTGCCAAATCCGGTGCCAAAACGGTATCAGACCCGGTGCCAAACCCGGTATCAGCCCCGTGCCAAACCCGGTATCAGAGCTGGTGCCAAACCCGGTATCAGACCCGGTGCTAAAGAACCCTGTGCCAAACCCCGTGCCAAAACCGGTATCAAACCCGGTGCCAAAAAACCCCCGTGCCAAACCCGGTATCAGCCCCGTGCCAAGCCCGGTATCAGACCCGTGCCAAACCCGGTATCAGACCGGTGCCAAAAAAACCCCGTGCCAAACCCGGTATCAGACCCGGTGCCAAAAAAACCCCGTGCCAAACCCGGTATCAGACCCGGTGCCAAAAAACCCCCCATGCCAAACTCGGTATCAGACCGGGTGCTAAAGAACCCTGTGCCAAACCCCGTGCCAAATCCGGTATCAGCCCCGTGCCAAACTCGGTATCAGCCCCGTGCCAAGCCCGGTATCAGACCGGGTGCTAAAGAACCCCGTGCCAAATCCGGTGCCAAACCCGGTATCAGACCCGGTGCAAAACCGGTATCAAACCCGGTGCCAAAAAACCCCCGTGCCAAACTCGGTATCAGACCGGGTGCTAAAGAACCCTGTGCCAAACCCCGTGCCAAACCCGGTATCAGCCCCGTGCCAAACCCGGTATCAGCCCCGTGCCAAACCCGGTATCAGCCCCGTGCCAAACCGGTATCAGCCCCGTGCCAAACACCCCCGCGCCACACCCGGCGCCAAACGCGCTTCGTCTCAGCAGCGAGACCGCTCCGCTCTCGCTTTCAGCTCCCCGGGCCGAGGCACCTGCAGGAAGCGGAGCAGCCGGAGGGGGCCAGAAAGAGAAACCGCCCCGGTCCCGGCCCCTGCCCCGGCCCCGCCCCGGCCCCGGCCCCGGCCCCGGCCCGGCCATGGCCGAGCGCGGCCCCGCGGGGCAGCTCCGCGCCGAAGCCTCCTGCTCGCTGTGCCTCGGCCTCTTCCAGGAGCCCGTGTCCATCCACTGCGGCCACAACTTCTGCCGGGGCTGCATCGGAGCGCTGCTGGCAGAGCTCCCGGGAGAGCTTCCCGTGCCCGCGCTGCCGGGAGACGGCGCCGGAGCCCGGCCTGAGACCCAACCGGGAGCTGGCGGGGATCATCCGCATCGCGCAGCGCCTCAGCCTGAGGGGGGGCTCCGGGGCAGGGCAGCGGCTCTGCCGAAAGCACGGGCAGGCGCTGAAGCTGTTCTGCGAGGAGGAGCAGAGCCCGGTGTGCCGCGTGTGCCGCGAGTCCCCGGAGCACCGGCTCCACGCCGCCGTGCCCATCGAGGAGGCGGCGCAGGAGCACAAGGTGCGAGGGGAGGAGGAGGAGGAGGAGGAGGAGGAAGGGGAGGCTTCGGGGGGGGGTCAGATCCTGGGGTCCATTGGGGTCAGATCCTGGGGTCCATCGGGATCATCTCCTGGGGTTCATGGGGGTCAGATCCTGGGGTCCACGGGGGTCAGATCCTGGGGTCCATTGGGGTCAGATCCTGGGGTTCACAGGGATCATCTCCTGGGGTCCATGGGGGTCAGATCCTGGGATCCACGGGGGTCAGATCCTGGGGTCCACGGGGGTCAGATCCTGGGGTCCATTGGGGTCAGATCCTGGGGTCCATTGGGGTCAGATACTGGGGTTCATGGGGGGTCAGATCCTGGGGTCCATTGGGGTCAGATCCTGGGGTCCATTGGGGTCAGATCCTGGGGTTCACAGGGATCATCTCCTGGGGTCCATTGGGGTCAGATCCTGGGGTTCACAGGGATCATCTCCTGGGGTCCATTGGGGTCATCTCCTGGGGTTCATGGGGGTCAGATCCTGGGGTCCATCGAGGTCAGATCCTGGGGTCCATCGGGGTCAGATCCTGGGGTCCATTGGGGTCAGATCCTGGGGTCCATTGGGGTCAGATCCTGGGGGTCCACGGGGATCAGATCCTGGAGTCCATCGGGGTCATCTCCTGGGGTCCACGGGGATCAGATCCTGGGGTCCATTGGGGTCAGATCCTGGGGTCCACGGGGATCAGATCCTGGAGTCCATCGGGGTCATCTCCTGGGGTCCACGGGGATCAGATCCTGGGGTCCATTGGGGTCATCTCCTGGGGTCCATGGGGGTCATCTCCTGGGGTCCACGGGGGTCAGATCCTGGGGTCCATTGGGGTCAGATCCTGGGGTCCATTGGGGTCAGATCCTGGGGTTCATGGGGGTCAGATCCTGGGGTCCATTGGGGTCAGATCCTGGGGTCCACGGGGATCAGATCCTGGAGTCCATCGGGGTCATCTCCTGGGGTCCACGGGGATCAGATCCTGGGGTCCACGGGGGTCAGATCCTGGGGTCCATTGGGGTCAGATCCTGGGGTCCATTGGGGTCAGATCCTGGGGTTCATGGGGGTCAGATCCTGGGGTCCATTGGGGTCAGATCCTGGGGTCCATTGGGGTCAGATCCTGGGGTTCACAGGGATCATCTCCTGGGGTCCATTGGGGTCAGATCCTGGGGTTCACAGGGATCATCTCCTGGGGTCCATTGGGGTCAGATCCTGGGGTTCACAGGGATCATCTCCTGGGGTCCATTTGGATCAGATCCTGGGGTTCACAGGGATCATCTCCTGGGGTTCATGGGGGTCAGATCCTGGGGTTCACAGGGATCAGATCCTGGGGTTCACAGGGATCATCTCCTGGGGTCCATGGGGGTCAGATCCTGGGGTTCACAGGGATCATCTCCTGGGGTCCATTGGGGTCAGATCCTGGGGTTCACAGGGATCAGATCCTGGGGTTCACAGGGATCATCTCCTGGGGTCCATGGGGGTCAGATCCTGGGGTTCACAGGGATCATCTCCTGGGGTCCATCGGGATCAGGTCCTGGAGCCTGCGGGGGTCGCGGGTGAGCGCGGGTGAGCGCTGTTTTCCTTGCCAAGGGCTGGATTCCCGCGCCTTCCCCTGCTGTCCCCGTCCCGTTGGGTGACGGTCACGGCCACTCCCGGCATCGCCGGCTCCGGTGTTTCTCCTCCGCTCAGGAGAAGCTCCAGGCTCACGCTCAGATCCTCAAGGACAGGAGGGAAAAGCTGCAGGGGCTGAAGGCGGCGGAGGAAGGGAAAAGCCTGGACTTGCTCGTGAGTGACCCTTCCCTCCCCTCCATGGATGTGGCGGCGCTCCTGGGCTGCCCGCGCCCCTCGCCGCCCTCACGGGGAAGGATTTCTGAACCCAAACCTGGATTTTTCCAGGTTCTCTCGGATCTTTGCCTCCCTCTCTGTGCTCACAAGCGGGGCACAATCCCAGGTTCCGCCTATGAAATAGGCAGAAAACGGGAATGGCCCGATCGCAGCTTTTTTAACCTCGTTTTTCCCCTTTCCCTGCTTTATTTTGCATCTTCCCTTTTATAAAGGTCCGGAGCCTTTTGGGTGCAAAGTTTAATGGGAAAACGCTTTGCCGGCAATCCGCACCTAGAAATGGGAAAAAAAGAAAAAAGAAAAAAAGGGAAAAAAAAGAAAAAAAAAGGAAAAAAAGAAAAAGAAAAAAAAAAGGAATAAAAAAAAAGGAAAAAAAGGGAAAAGGGGGGAAAAAAGGGAAAAAAAAAAAAAAGAGAGAGAGAGAAAGATCCTCGCGATTCTCCCCAGGCTTTGCAAAACTCCCATGCTCGGAGTTTCTGGCGGTGCCAAACCCCCCTCCAGTGCCCCGTGCTGGCGTTTCCCCCCTCGCCTGGCGCTGCGCAGCCCCCGGTGCCCGTTCCCGTTGTTCCCGTTGTTCCCGCTGTTCCCGTTGTTCCCGTTGTTCCCGTTGTTCCCGCTGTTCCCGTTGTTCCCGTTGTTCCCGTTGCTGTTCCCGTTGTTCCGTTGTTCCCGTTGCTGTTCCCGTTGCTGTTCCCGTTGTTGTTCCCGTTGCTGTTCCCGTTGTTCCCGTTGTTCCCGCTGTTCCCGTTGTTCCCGCTGTTCCCGCTGTTCCCGCTGTTCCCGTTGTTCCGTTGTTCCCGTTGTTGTTCCCGTTGTTCCCGTTGCTGTTCCCGTTGCTGTTCCCGTTGTTGTTCCCGCTGTTCCCGCTGTTCCGTTGTTCCCGCTGTTCCCGTTGTTGTTCCCGTTGTTCCCGTTGCTGTTCCCGTTGTTGTTCCCGTTGCTGTTCCCGTTGCTGTTCCCGTTGTTCCCGTTGCTGTTCCCGCTGTTCCCGTTGTTGTTCCCGTTGTTCCCGCTGTTCCCATTGTTCCCGTTGCTGTTCCCGTTGTTCCCGCTGTTCCCGTTGTTGTTCCCGTTGTTCCGTTGTTCCCGCTGTTCCCGTTGCTGTTCCCGTTGCTGTTCCCGTTGCTGTTCCCGTTGTTCTGTTGTTCCCGCTGTTCCCGTTGTTCCCGTTGCTGTTCCCGTTGCTATTCCCGTTGTTGTTCCCGTTGCTGTTCCCGTTGTTCCCGTTGCTGTTCCCGTTGCTGTTCCCGTTGTTCCCGTTGCTGTTCCCGTTGTTCCCGCTGTTCCCGTTGTTGTTCCCGTTGTTCCCGCTGTTCCCATTGTTCCCGTTGTTCCCGTTGCTGTTCCCGTTGCTGTTCCCGTTGCTGTTCCCGTTGTTGTTCCCGCTGTTCCCGTTGCTGTTCCCGCTGTTCCCGTTGCTGTTCCCGCTGTTCCCGTTGCTGTTCCCGTTGTTCCGTTGTTCCCGCTGTTCCCGTTGCTGTTCCCGTTGCTGTTCCCGTTGCTGTTCCCGTTGTTCCCGTTGCTGTTCCCGTTGTTCCCGTTGCTGTTCCCGTTGTTGTTCCCGTTGCTGTTCCCGTTGCTGTTCCCGTTGCTGTTCCCGTTGCTGTTCCCGTTGTTCCCGTTGCTGTTCCCGTTGCTGTTCCCGTTGTTCCCGTTGCTGTTCCCGATGCAGGAGCGGGTGGATGCGGAGCGCCGGAAGGTCCGGGCGCGGCTGAAGGAGCTGCAGCAGCTCCTGGAGGAGCAGGAGCGGCTCCTCCTGGGCCGCCTGGCCGAGCTGGACCGGGAGATCGTGCGGAGGCAGGAGGGCACCATCAGCAGCCTCTCGGAGCAGATCTCGTCCCTGGGCCGGCAGCTGCAGGAGCTGGAGGACAAATGCCAGCAGCCGCCCTGGGAGCTCCTGCAGGTGAGACCTCGGGGGCAGGTGAGACCTCGGGGCCACCGAATCAATCCCGAACCAAACAGAACCCCAGGAGTGCGGTTTGGGTAGGGAGAGGCCTCACAGAGCACAACAGGGACCCCGGGCCAATTTCTCCAATTCCCATCCAACCCGGAGATACAAAAACTCCTTTTAAAACCCATTTTCCCCCCTAAATTATTCACCAAGTCATGGCAGCTGCCCACTGGGGTGTCTGGGTCACCCCCAGGGCCCCGCTGGGGCTCGCTGGGGTTCACCTGCCCACACCAACACCCCCAGAAATGGTCTGGCTCCTTTGCCCTCAGCAGGAAACCCCCAGCGCTCCCCTGGTCCGGAGGTTGTCCCCAAAGTCCCCACCTGAGCCCACCTGGGCTTGGCTTCACCCTGCTTCGATAACGAAATAATCAAATATCCAAAAATCCAAACGTTCAAATGTCTGAATATTCAAATACCCAAACGTTTAGACATTCAAGCAGTCACGTATTCAAACGAGCCGGGGTTTTCATCAGCAGCCGCCACGCCCGTCCTGGGAGCGGGGATGGTGCTGATAACCCTCGTTAAAGCTGCCAGGACCTCGCCCGAATTCCCGCAGATCCAGAATCCCTCGTTTGAGCCGAGCAGGGCCCCGGGGGTCACCCCACAGCCCCTCTGACCCCTCTGTCTCTCCCCGCAGGACAGCAGAGACCTCCTGAGCAGGTTTGTGGCTCCTCTCCTGCCTTCCTGCCACCTCCTTGTCGTTTGTCCCCGTGGCTGGTGGGCTCCAAAGCCCCAACAATCCGTGGCCTGCATGCCAGGGACGTGCAGGACACAAACAGGACACCACAAAAGTCCAGTTAGGATGTTTGGGGACCAGGGTCAGGTACCCCCAGTTCTGCTGCAGCTGCTCTCTGATCCATGGAAACCTCCCTGCTCCTGGAGCTTTTCCTTCACAGCCCAGGGAGCCAACAGCTCAAAGTGTTAAATCCCAAGGGAATCCTCCACCCTTTAACAGACCTGCTCGTGCCCCCTTCGGGTTGGGGGGTGGGAAGGAGGGGAGTGGTCAAGGAAAGTCATTTTTATTCCCTGATTTCCTCTGGTACAAAATGTTCACCATGCAGAGACTCCTCAGCCATGGCTGGCTCAGCAAACGTTCCCCAGGAGCTCCTTGATGAGGGGCAGATCCCAAAAACCTCCTGGAGATGCCAAACCCCAAAAGGAACTGAGTTATAAAATTGTGGAACCTTGGGAGTTATAAAATTGTGGAAACTTGGAATGATTTGGGTTGGGAGGGGCCTTCCAGATCCCCCCAGGGGCTCTCCAGTCCCACCATTCCACATTTCTGTGGAGAAAAACCTTCTCCTTCTTTCCAGGCTGGAGGAGCAGAGTGCTCCGGAGGCAGTGGAGGCTTCACCAGGGCTGGCAGAGGAACCCACGGGGCCGCCCCAGGAAAGCGCCACCCTCAGGGAGATGCTGAAGGAGTTCCAAGGTACGGCAGGACCGGGGAAGGGGGTGGGAAGCACCTTTGGAAATCACCCCCCAAAGGTGAAAATCCCAGATACTTCCACCTAAGAAAGGACAGGGACACCCCGTAATGACCAGCAAACCCCCCACACTCCAGACCCTCATTTTTGCCCCAAACTCCCTTTTTTGGCTTTTCCACTCTCCCAACCCCGCACATCAAACCGCCCCAGGGCGGGGAGGGAGGACGGGCCGAGCGCAGCCCCGAAGCTCCGCAGGGGCAGAGCCGGGCGTGGCAGCCGTGCCCTCCCTCCGCAGCGAGCCTGACCCTGGATCCCGACACCGCCCACCCCCGGCTGGCCCTGTCCGAGGACGGCAAGAGCGTGCGCTGGGGGGACACCCGCGGGACCGTCCCCGACCACCCCAAACGCTTCGACTCCTCCCGCTGCGTGCTGGGCCGGGAGGGCTTCGGCTCCGGCCGGCACTACTGGGAGGTTCGGGTGGGCCGGGGGGCGGCCTGGGCGGTCGGCGTGGCCAAGGAGTCCGTGCCCAGGAAGGGCCGGGTCAGCATCAAGCCCGAGGTGGGCATCTGGGCCGTGGGGCAGTGCGGGAGCCAGTGCCAGGCTCTCACCTCCCCCGCCGTCCCCATCCGCCTGCCCGAAGCCCCCGAGGTGGTCGGGGTCTACCTGGACTACGAGGCCGGGCGGGTGGCGTTCTTCGACTGCCGGAGGGGGGTCCCGATGTTCGCGTACCCCCCGGCGTCCTTCGGCGGGGAGCGGCTCCTGCCCCTGCTCTGCCTGGGCAGGGGGTGTCGCTTCACGCTGTCCCCCTGCGCGCCCCCCGGGGTGGGGCCCTCGCCTGGGGGGGCTCGGGGTGGGAATTTCCCCTTTTTCCATCATTTCTGACCACGAGAAGCCGCGGTTGGTTCAGAGAAACGCTGATTCGAGGGCTGGGAGAGGCTTTCTGTGCCAGGGCGGTGATGGGGAGGAGGATGAGAGGGGGGAAAAATACGGAAAATAAAGGAAAATCGGACAAAGAATGGGAATAATTGGGGCGATCAGAACGATCTGCTGGCACCTGGGGCCACCTGAGACATTTCCTGGGACCTGGACATGTGGATGCCTGCACATCTGGGGTCCACCAGCATCATCTCCTGGGTCCGCCAGAGGCTTTTCCTGGAGCTTGGACACCTGATGGGGTCAAATCCTGGGGTCCATGGGGGTCATCTCCTGGGGTCCATGGGGGTCAGATCCTGGGGTTCACAGGGATCTCCTGGGGTCCATGGGGGTCAGATCCTGGGGTTCACAGGGATCTCCTGGGGTCCATGGGGGTCAGATCCTGGGGTTCACAGGGATCTCCTGGGGTCCATGGGGGTCAGATCCTGGGGTTCACAGGGATCTCCTGGGGTCCATGGGGGTCAGATCCTGGGGTTCACAGGGATCATCTCCTGGGGCCCATGGGGATCAGATCCTGGGGTTCACAGGGATCATCTCCTGGGGTCCATGGGGATCAGATCCTGGAGTCCATCGGGATCATCTCCTGGGGTCCATGGGGGCCAGATCCTGGGGTTCACAGGGATCATCTCCTGGGGTCCATCGGGATCACATCCTGGAGTCTGTGGGGGTCGCGTGCTGGGGTATATCCGAGTCAGGATCCCATTCTGGGATGCGTCGGGATCAAGCCCTGGGATCCACTTGGATCACGTCCAGAACCCCAATCGGGGACAGGATCAAATCCTGGGATCCACTTGGGTCACGTCCCGAACCCTATCGGGAGCGGGATCAAATCCTGGGATCCACTTGGATCACGTTCCGAACCCCATCGGGAGCGGGATCAAATCCTGGGATCCACTTGGATCACGTTCCGAACCCCATCGGGAGCAGGATCAAATCCTGGGATCCACTTGGGTCACGTTCCGAACCCCATCGGGGACGGGATCAAATCCTGGGATCCACTTGGATCACGTCCCAAACCCCATCGGGGATGGGATCAAATCCTGGGATCCACTTGGGTCACGTCCAGAACCCCAATCGGGGACGGGATCAAATCCTGGGATCCACTTGGGTCACGTCCCGAACCCCATCGGGGAGGGGATCAAATCCTGGGATCCACTTGGATCACGTCCCGAACCCCATCGGGAGCAGGATCAAGTCCTGGGATCCACTTGGATCACGTCCCGAACCCCATCGGGGACAGGATCAAATCCCGGGATCCACTTGGGTCACATCCCGAACCCCATCGGGAGCAGGATCAAATCCTGGGATCCACTTGGATCACGTCCCGAACCCCATCGGGAGCGGGATCAAATCCTGGGATCCACTTGGATCACGTTCCGAACCCCATCGGGGACAGGATCAAATCCTGGGATCCACTTGGGTCACGTCCCGAACCCCATCGGGAGCGGGATCAAATCCGGGGATCCATCGAGCTCACCCCTGTGGACCGGAGCGGCCCGAGGGCTGCCCCCATCGCTTCCCTGGTGGTCTAGTGGTTAGGATTCGGCGCTCTCACCGCCGCGGCCCGGGTTCGATTCCCGGTCAGGGAACAACATCTTTTTTCCGCTACATTTAATTTTCTTTTTTGAAAATCTTATCCATATTTAAACATCTAAGCCCCCAAACACCCCTTTTCCTACTCTTCTTGCGCCTCTCCTTTCCCCCTTCCACCTCCCCCAGCGCCTTCTGTTATTGAGCAATAAATAAACAAATTAAAAAGCAATAACTCTAATTGCTTTTTTTATTACGTTTATGTGAAAAGCATTTAGCGGCTGTGCTGGAATGAAATCATGGCGATTATTGAGGGGTTCACCGTTTATTATGCATCGGGATTATTTACAGGGAGTAACCGTTTCGACAGGGAGCAGGATTTTTAAAAGGACAATAATAGGGAAAAGGGGGAAAAATGATAAAGGAGCAATGGTTTCAAAACCGGAATAATAATTATTATTTTAATAATAAAATAATATTATGTCAATTTTTTTATTAATAATTTTTATTAATAAAAAATTATTTTATTAAAAAAAAAGGAACGAATGCTTTTAAAAAGGGAAATAATACTTGGAAAAGGAATAGCAGTTTTAGAAAGGGAAAATTATTATTTAGATGCAGATTAATGCTTTGAAAAGGGGAATAATGACTGGAAGGGAAGCAACAACTTAAAACCGGAAATATTAATTTATAAAGGAACGATAATTTGAAAAGCAGCAGGGAAAAAGGGATTTTTTTTGTGGAATTTCTCAAAAAGCCAGCCCTGTCAGGAGTGGGATTTGAACCCACGCCTCCATGAGGAGACCAGAATTCCCGAGGGAAGGAGGATCCTTGAGTCTGGCGCCTTAGACCACTCGGCCATCCTGACGGCGGCGATTTGGGGCAAAACGGAGCAAAACGGGGATTTAAAAATCAGACTTTGCTGGGCTTTTCATTTTGTGGGGGAGAACTTTTTGGTTTAAATTTGTGTGATGTTTTAATTTGTCTGTTGCTTTGTGGGTGTTTAAAATACATAAGGGATAATTATTAAAAAGATATAATAATAATGGTTGTTAAAAGTAAATAGAAATAAGAATAATGAGAGGAAATAATATTTTTAAAAGGAATAGCAACTGAGGGGAAAAGAATTTCAGAATGGAATAATGATTTCTGAAAAGAACAATCATTCTCACAGAATAAAAATAGGAAAACCCGGGAGAAAAAGGGATATAAAAGGGGATATATACATATTTTTAAATATATATATTTAAATATATATAAAGATACATATTTTATATATAAATATATAAAAGGATATAGAATAGAATAGAATAGAATAGAATAGAATAGAATAGAATAGAATAGAATAGAATAGAATAGAATAGAATAATTATTATATATATAACACTAGTAGTATTATTTTAAAAGGAACCACGACGATGGCAATTAATGCTATTATTATTATTATATTTTAAAGGAACGATAATTTACGAAGTAAAAGGTATTTAGAAAAAGAATAATAATCTCAAAAGGGAGGAATGACTTTAAGAAGCATGAAATAATAAAACCTGGAATAATATTTTTTAAAGAAGTAATAAAAAAATAGGGAATGATAAGGGAAGAATAATAACTTTTAAATAAAAATAATTGAGGAATTATAATAGTTTTTAAAACTGCGATAAATAAGGAGGAAAAACATCAGATTTGGG
>NW_026961074.1:177500-197500 GCF_021018805.1 Prinia subflava | reverse complement strand
ACCAGGGACCCGTTTTTAACCCCATTTTTTACCATTCAGAGCGATTTTTTACCATTCACAGCGATTTTTTACCATTCACCCCCAAAGCTGCCTCTTCCCATCAGCCCCAGGACACCGCTTGGCCCCGGAAAAAAAAATGAAAAATAGGAGAAAAATCACCGAGAATTCAAAATTAATTTCAGAAACCCCTCAAATAATAATAATTCAAGATAAAGAATCAGTCAACCCCCCTTTTTTTCGTTGGGTTTAGAGATAATCGGGAGCGGCCGGGGCGGGAATTTGGGTTTAGAAATTGCAGAAAAGGCGCAAATGACGCTCCGCAGGTCGTTTCTGTAGTGTAGTGGTTATCACGTTCGCCTCACACGCGAAAGGTCCCCGGTTCGAAACCGGGCAGAAACAACTCTGATTTTTGGGTCATTTCCCCCTATTTTTCCAGGCCTGATTGTGACAATTCCGAGTGGTTTCGCTCGGGTTCGGCCAACCCGGGCGAGCAAACTTTGGCCTTGAAGGTTGGGCGGACACACCCGTGCTTTGGGGTGATTGAAATATTTTTTTTTTCATCAGGGGATTCCTTCTCTGATGATCCAAACTGGGGCGTTTCGGGGGGGTCCTGGCCTGGGAGGGTGTTGAGAAAAACCCTTTAAGCCAATAAGGAGAAAAAGGGCCAAGCGGTGCAGACAACATCGCCAGAAAAAGGGAAAATAAACTTTTTAAAAATTTCATTATTCCGGGGGAAGAAGACGTGTAGGTTTCTGTAGTGTAGTGGTTATCACGTTCGCCTAACACGCGAAAGGTCCCTGGTTCGAAACCAGGCAGAAACAGCTGCTTTTTGGGGGAGTGAGCTCATTTTTGGGGGGAATTAGCTCCTTTTTCTACCCCCTCGCTAGCTGGGGTTTAATTTCGGGGTTATTTTGGGGGGGAGCTCAGAGCTGCCGGGGTTCCAGCCTTGTCCCCGTCTCCCTTTACATCCATCATTTCTTGCTTTTGCTTCCCGGAGCGGAAATCATTAAAAAAATTAAAATTATCAAAGGCGCAGGTAGGCGTAATTCGCGTTTCCATCGCGCTGCTCCATCAAGCCCCGTCCCCAGCCGAGACGGAGAGGAAAGGAAAGGGTGGAAAAAACCTTTCACAATGTTCAAACCCAGCCAAAACCAAGCAAGGACTCCCCTCCCTTCCCCCAGGGCACTTCGGGTTCGTTCATCCCCCGGGACAAGCTCCGAAAAAAAAAAAAAAAAAGAAAAAAAAAAGAAAAAAAAGAAAAAAGAAAATAAAAGAAAGAAAAAAAAAAGGGTTTTGTGTGGATTGCGGGGGAGAGGAGGAGGCGCTGCAGTCACGCGTTGCTGCTCGTGGATGGAGTTGTTTGTTCTTGGGACGTGACCTGGAATAGCAGCCAGAATTCCACGCTCCCTCCCGGCCACCTTTTGTCGGAGCTCCTGGCTCCGTATTTCTCATTATTCCAGAAATTCGGGTGCTAAGAGCCCCGGGCAGGTGGAATGGCAGCATTTTTCCTGCTGGAATTAACCCCCCCTCATCCTCCTCCGCTTTTATTCCCGTTCCTCTGGCTGATATTGCGTCACCCATAGCGCGGCGCGCTGGGATTTAAAGGGAAAAATACAGGAAAAAAATCAGTAAAATGAACCAAAATCCTCGTGAAACCCAAGGATTGGGTTGATCCCTTCCCTGCAGCGTCACCCGCAGCTCCTCCCCGGTTTTTGGAGCTGCTGGAATGCCCAAAATCTGCTTTTTCTCCCCCACGAAATGAGGGAGCCGCTGGATTCGGGGCCGTTTTCCCTCTGCGTGGAAAGCAGGGAGATGAGCCCAGCCTCTGGAAAACTCGGGATATCCCCCAATTCTGGCGAAGTTTGGGACGGGGTGTCAAGGATGAGGGTAAAAAAGTCTTTTTTGGGGTAATTTCTGCGCTCCCAGGCCCCTGAGAAGCCACAGGGGAGGAGCCAAGGATGGGTTGGGTTAAATCGGGAGGATTTTGCTGTTGAGAGGGTAAGAAAAAAAGGGGAGGAAACGCTCAGAGACCCTTTTTTTACCGAATTCAACCCAAAACATCTTTTGTCCTGGCCGTGTTTTGTGAGGTTAGGGTGGACCTCGCCGCTCCCTGGTGGTCTAGTGGTTAGGATTCGGCGCTCTCACCGCCGCGGCCCGGGTTCGATTCCCGGTCAGGGAATTAACTTTTTGTCCCATTATTTTTTAAATCTTTCCAGATTTTATCTCCTAACCCCCCAAACTCCCCTCTCCTCCTCTTTTCGTGCCTCTCCCTTCCCGCGAGGCGTCCCCTTCCCCCTGCCCCAGCTCCATCTTTTATCTAATGTATTAAAAAAAAAATCTAAAAAGGGAAAGAATAATTACTGAAATTACAGTAATTTGGAAAAGGTAATAATAACTTGGAAAAAAAAAAGGAATGTTTAACTTTAGAAAAAGGGAATAATGTCCGAAAAGGGAACAATAATGATGATTTTAGAAAGGGGAGAAAAAAGTTTTTAAAAGGGGCCAACACTTTGGGGTTTTTTTTGGTGGGTTTTTTTTTAACATTAAAAGTTTTTTAACTTCGGAGGAAGCTGCAGCACGAGGGGCTCTGCCCGGACTCTCCGGGAAATCCCTAAATCCCGAATTTTGGGTTTCCCAAGCCGCTGTTTCCACTTCTCCCGGGAGCCCGGCTAGCTCAGTCGGTAGAGCATGAGACTCTTAATCTCAGGGTCGTGGGTTCGAGCCCCACGTTGGGCGCTCTGTTTTTCCTTTCTTTAGCCAAATCTGATGTTTTCCCTCCTTATTTATCGCAGTTTTAACAACTATGATAATTCCCCAATTATTTTTATTTAAAAATTATTATTCTTCCCTTATCGTTCCCTACTTTTTTATTGCTCCCTCAAAAATTATCATTCCAGGTTCTATTGTTTCACTGTTCTTAATTCACTCCTCCTTTTTGAAGTTATTATTGCTTTTCTAAATCCTTTTAACTTTGCAAATTATTGTTCCTTTTAAAATATAATAATAATACTAGTATTAATTGCCATCGTCGTGGTTCCTTTTTAAAAAATAATAACGGCACTACTACTAAAAATATTATATATAATATATATAATAATATAATCTATTTTATTTTTCCTTATATATATATATTTCCTTATATTTTTTCCCGGGTTTTCCTATTTTTGTTCTGTGAGAATGATTGTGCCTTTCAGAAATCATTACTCCATCTTGAGATTCTTTTCCCCTCAAGTACTATTCTTTTTTAAATTATTATTTCTTTTTAATATTTATAATATTTCATTATTGTTGTATCTTTTTATAATAAACCCTCAACAGTTGTTTAAAAGCCCCCACAAAACAACAGACAAAAAAAACCCCAATCAAACCGAGATAAACTCAAAATCGTGGAAATGAGGGATTGTGCCCTAAAAATGGCTTTGTGCCCTTAAAACCCCGGGTTTGTGGCCTAAAACCGGGGTGTTTGCCCTAAAATTGGGGGTGTTGCCCAATTTGGGGGGGTTTGGAACTCAGAAATGAGGATTGAGCCCCAAAAAGGAGCGCTGGGACCGACAGCGGGAATTTCACGCTCGGGAAGGTCCCGGTACCGCCCGGGCAGCTGCACAAACACCGGGATGGGATCGGCACCAAAGGCCTCGGAAAAACCCCGGACAGCCAGGCAGGGGAATTAATCACCCGCTAATTACCCCTGTCGTTAATTAAGGCAGTGACCGATCAGAGAAACCCCCGGGCAGGGGCTCCATCGGGGCCCGCGTTCCATCCCCGTTCCCCAAAATCCGGGCGGTTCTTTGGGACCGTCCCCGTTTGGGATCTGGGGACAAAGGGGCTCCCCCTTTTGGGGTGGGGGGACAAAGGGACCCCCGGTTTGGGATGAGGGGACAAATGGACCCCCCCGTCTGGGATTTAGGGACAAAGGGACCCCCAGTTTGGGGTGGGGGGACAAAGGGACCCCCCCGTTTGGGGTGCAGGGACAAAGGGACCCCCAGTTTGGGATGAGGGGACAAAGGGACCCCCGGTTTGGGATTTGGGGACAAAGGGACTCCCCAGTTTGGGGTGAGGGGACAAAGGGACCCCCAGTTTGGGGTGAGGGGACAAATGGACCCCCGGTTTGGGATTTGGGGACAAAGGGACCCCCAGTTTGGGATGAGGGGACAAAGGGACTCCCAGTTTGGGATTTGGGGACAAAGGGGCTCCCCCTTTTGGGATTTAGGGACAAAGGGACCCCCAGTTTGGGATTTAGGGACAAAGGGACCCCCAGTTTGGGATGAGGGGACAAAGGGACTCCCAGTTTGGGATTTAGGGACAAAGGGACCCCCAGTTTGGGATGAGGGGACAAAGGGACTCCCAGTTTGGGGTGAGGGGACAAAGGGACTCCCAGTTTGGGATTTAGGGACAAAGGGACCCCCAGTTTGGGATGAGGGGACAAAGGGACTCCCAGTTTGGGGTGAGGGGACAAAGGGACTCCCCCTTTTGGGGTGGGGGAACAAAGGGACCCCCAGTTTGGGATTTAGGGACAAAGGGACTCCCAGTTTGGGATTTAGGGACAAAGGGACTCCCAGTTTGGGGTGGGGGGACAAAGGGCTCCCAGTTTGGGGTGCAGGGACAAAGGGGCTCCCCCTTTTGGGGTGGGGGGACAAAGGGACCCCCAGTTTGGGATGAGGGACAAAGGGACCCCCAGTTTGGGATTTAGGGACAAAGGGACCCCCACTTTGGGATTTAGGGACAAAGGGACTCCCAGTTTGGGATTTGGGGACAAAGGGACTCCCACTTTGGGATTTGGGGACAAAGGGACTCCCCCGTTTGCGCTCCGGGAGCCGGGACCGGCCCCGGGCGGCCGTGCCCGCGTGTCCCGGTGTTTGTCCAGGTGTTCCCGGGCATTGTCCAGGTGTTCCCGGGCATTGTCCAGGTGTTCCCGGGCACTGTTCCCGGGGGACGGCGCCTCCCGGGGGTTGCGGGGTCGTTCAGGCCCCGAGGGCAGCGCGGGGATAAAGAGAGCGCGGGCCGGGGGGGCCGGGAGCGCGGAGGAGCGGAGAGCTGGGTAAGGGAACGGGGCTTTTTGGGGCTTTTTGGGGCTTTTTGGGGCTTTCTGGGGCTTTTTGGGGCTTTTTGGGGGCTTTTCGGGATTGTCCTTGTGCCGCATCATCCTGACATCTCTTCAAACTTCCCGCAGAATGAGGCTTTTTGTGTTCGTTTTTATGACCAACCTTATTTTTATTACATAAAATATGGTTTTATACATATATATATATATAAACATATGGGGTTTACCTATATAAAAATGTACCTATATAAAAATATATAAAAATATTTTTATTATATAAAATGTGGGTTTAATATAATGTACTTTATATTAAAATATAAATATATATTTTATAAAATGTAATTAATAACAACATAACGATACGGACAAAATTTATTATATGGTATCTAATTTATGTATAAATACATGTAAAATATATAAATATATAAATACATTATATACAATATATACAATTTATATATACAATATATAAATACAATATATAAATACACCCTCTAGTATAATATATAAACAAAGAGGTAAAAGATATTTATACCATGTCAATATATCCTGTGTTATAATATACAAATATATATTTATTATTTCCAGATTTTTTTTATTCTATAATTCTACCTTTCTTACTCTTAATTTTATGTTTTATTAAAAAAAAAAGCGGTTTAATTTTCAGATAATTAAACATTTTACAAAGGCCCAATGAAATTTATGCTTTTAGACAAAAAAATAGTGGAAAAAAGGCAATTTCAGGAGCCCGGCTAGCTCAGTCGGTAGAGCATGAGACTCTTAATCTCAGGGTCGTGGGTTCGAGCCCCACGTTGGGCGGCACAGCTTTCTTTTATCCCTTTCTTCACCAAAATCCGGCCCTTTCCCCTCTTATTTACCCAAACCCACCCGGTTTGCGTTCAGTGTGTCCGCACCTTTGGCAATAAAAAGTCCCTTTTTTCCTCACTAAATTATTTTATTTCCACGGGACCCTCCTGCCCTAGAACCACAACCACTAAAGCCTCCGGAATTCCCCACATTTCAGTTTTTAAGGATTATCCCACAAGGCAAACCAAGCTTTCCTCTGCTCGTTTTGCCCCAAAACAGAAGATGAAGGGAGGGTTTTGCCCTGGTTGGGTTTTTTTTCCCCCCCCAATCCTATTCCAGGGCTGAGCTCTGAAGGAACTCATCCCAGGGATGAATCCCAGAGCTGCTCCCGTTCCAGGGAGCGCCAGGCTGGGAAGAGGATGGAAATCAGGACCTGCCCCACGATGAAGCTGCTCCTGCTGGGGCTGAGCCTCGCCCTGTGCATCGGAGTCGGTGAGCAGGGAATAAATCGGATTTAACGACGGCAGCGCCTCCCTGGCCGGGTGTCCCAGGCCGGGTTGTCCCCGCTTGTCCCCAAACTCATCCCGTTTTCTCTCCTCTGCTGCAGCCGGGGCCCTCCGGTGCCACATCTGCAAGTACAAGATCCCCTTGTTCGGCTGCTTCCGAGGCGCCAACGTGAGCAGCTGCGAGCGCCGGGAGAGGTGTGCGCTCATCCAAACCTCGCTGGGTGCGTTGGCCGGGGCTTCCCTCGGCTTTCCTCATCCTCATATTGCCTTTTCCCTGTCTTTCCCTCGGCTTTCCCTGTCCTTCCCTCGGCTTTCCTCATCCTCGTATTGCCTTTTCCCTGTCCTTCCCTCGGCTTTCCTCATCCTCATATTGCCTTTTCCCTGTCCTTCCCTCGGCTTTCCCTGTCCTTCCCTCGGCTTTCCCTGTCCTTCCCTTGGCTTTTCCCGTCCTTCCCTCGGCTTCCTCATCCTCATATCGCCTTTTCCCTGTCCTTCCCTCGGCTTTCCTCATCCTCATATCGCCTTTTCCCTGTCCTTCCCTCGGCTTTCCTCATCCTCATATTGCCTTTTCCCTGTCCTTCCCTCGGCTTTTCCCGTCCTTCCCTCGGCTTTTCCCGTCCTTCCTTCGGCTTTCCCTGTCCTTCCCTCGGCTTTTCCCTGTCCTTCCCTCGGCTTTCCTCATCCTCATATTGCCTTTTCCCTGTCCTTCCCTCGGCTTTTCCCGTCCTTCCCTTGGCTTTTCCCTGTCCTTCCCTCGGCTTTTCCCTGTCCTTCCCTCGGCTTTCCTCATCCTCATATTGCCTTTTCCCTGTCCTTCCCTCGGCTTTCCTCATCCTCATATTGCCTTTTCCCGTCCTTCCCTTGGCTTTTCCCGTCCTTTCCTCGGCTTTTCCCTGTCCTTCCCTCGGCTTTTCCCTGTCCTTCCCTCGGCTTTTCCCTGTCCTTCCCTCGGCTTTTCCCTGTCCTTCCCTTGGCTTTTCCTGTCCTTCCCTCGGCTTTTCCCTGTCCTTCCCTCGGCTTTCCCTGTCCTTCCCTCGGCTTTTCCCTGTCCTTCCCTCGGCTTTTCCCATCCTTTCCTTGGCTTTTCCCGTCCTTCCCTTGGCTTTCCCCGTCCTTTCCTCCTCTCCTTTCCTCCAGGGAGCTTCTCCCCATCCCTGGAAAACCGAACGGCTCCTGTGGATGAGTGAGGCTGCAGAGACGAAGCTGCCGGGAAAGGGGTGGATGGGAGGGGGTCGAGTTCATCCTCTCCATGGGGGCTGACCCCAAAAAAGTTTCAAAAAGTCGTTTTCCAGCCGAAGGGAGACTCTCCCTCCCAAAGAAGCCGGGGGTTGTGCATGTGCTGACTTTTTTTTTCCCTAATTAAACCAAGCTCGATGTGGGGGGTACATTTCAGAGCTTGGTTTCTCCTCAAACCCCGATTTTTACGGTGTTGGTGGCGCTCTCCTGTCCCCCGCAGGGAAGGTGACCCTTTATTACCAGCAGGGCTGCACCTCCGCCCTCAACTGCGGCCGGGAGCGGGCGGCGGACGCCGAGTCCCGCCTCACCTCCCGCTACTCCTGCTGCGAGACCGACCTGTGCAACGCGGAGTGGGGCGCGGAGCCCTCGGACTGAGCCGCGGCGGGGTCCCGGAGCGAATCCCGAGCGCTCCCGGGGGCGGCGGGCCCCGCCAGGCTCCCCCCGCGCACCTCGGTTTAGTCTCGGCTCTAAAATAAACCCTCAGGCTCGGCTCTAAAATAAACCCTCAGGCTCGGCTCTGTCTGGCTCGCGTCCTTGTTTCCGCGCTCCTCTTTCCCGATTCAGCATTCCTGGTGCTCTGGGAGCAGCTGGTGGCCCCGAAAACGATCCTGACACCCAAACCCCAAGGACGAGCCAAGGAGCTTCCTCCTGGTCGCATCCCAGCTTTTTTTTTCTTTTTTCTCTTTTTTTTTTTTTCTTTTTTTTTTCTTTTATTTTTCTTTTTTTTTTCTTTTTTTTTTCTTTTTTTTTTTCTTTTTTTTTCTTTTTTTTTTCTTTTTTTTTCTTTTTTTTCTTTTTTTTTCTTTTTTTTTTCTTTTTTTTTCTTTTTTTTTCTTTTTTTTTTTTTTCTTTTTTTTTCCCTCCAGTGCAGGGCTGGGAAATTCCTGGCTGGGAATTTTGGGAGAGGAGCATCAGGGAAGCCAAGGGCAATAAAGGATGCATCGATCTATACATTTACAGGCAATAGATATTTACCCGACAGGGACTCGCCTTTTCCTATTAGTTTCCCCCTCTTCCTTGGCTGTCTCAAGCTCTCCTTACCTGCCCAACACACCTGTGGCAGGTGGGAGATGTCCCACAGGAGACATTCCCGCCTTTTCCCCCCAAAATGAGCAGCGAGATGAGAAAATTTTTGACCGTTTGGGAAGGGGGATGAAAAGTTCGGCTCCTTCCCCAGCCTGGCTGAGGCTCTGGAAGGAGGGACGAGGATCCTGGAGAGGGTTAAAGACCCCAGGGAGAAGCTCCGGGCCCGGGGACAGGTGGAGGGAGGTGCTGGAAACGCGATCCCGGCGCTGGGCAGGGAAAAGAGCTTTGGCACGGAGGAGAGGAGCAGAGCCCGAGCGCCCGGGGAGGAGGAGGAGGAGGAGGAGGAGGAGGAGGAGGAGGGGAAGGCCTCGGTGGGTGCCCAGGATAGACGCAATGGGGGAGGGGAAAGAATGGTAAGTGAGACGGGAGGGGGGTGGCGGTGACAGAGGGGACAAATGGGGCACCCGAGGGCCGGCGGGGGAGCGGAGCTCGGGCCGTGCCGCGATGTCCGAGGCGGCCGCGGCCGCCGCGGGTTTGCACCGCCGGAGCTCGGCGGAGCGGCCGCCGCGGACCCCGTCCCGCTGGGACCCCGCGGCCACCCGGCTGGCAGCGCAGCTCGCCCCCTCTAGACCCGTCCCGGCGCAAAACCCGGGGCGGTTCGGGCGCTTTGGGAGGACGCCCCTGTCCGACGCCTCCGCTCCGAGGTACGCGGGGGCGGCCGGGGGCACGGGGGGGGCTCGGGATGCGCCGCTCCCTCCGTCCCTCGCTTCCCTCCCCTCGCTCCTCACGCCCGCGGCTGCTGCCGGGGGAGCCTCGCTCTTTCTTCTCGCTCTTCTCGCTCTTCTCGCCCTTCTCGCTCTTCTCGCTCCTCTCCTTGGCCCGTTCTGCATCCTTGATTTGCCTCCAGTTCGTGGGCACCGCCCCGATGCTTTCACTGCAGAAACGCGAGGGGGGAAAAAAAATGTGTGGGACAGGAAAAAAAAATCCATGCTTGGTGTTTATTTACAGATCAAAAGGAAGGGAAGGTAGGAGAGAAGGAATTCCCCTTCCACAGGGAGTGATATATAAATGTATAAAATAGATAAACACTTATAAATAAAGAGAAAATATAAAATATATAAAAATATAAAATATAAAACATAAACCATAAAAATAAATATAAAAAATTAAAAATATACAAATATATAAGTATATAAGTATATAAATATATAAATATATAAATATATAAATATATATATATAAATATATAAATATATAAATATATAAATATATAAATATACAAATATATAAATATATAAATGTATAAATATATAAATATATAAATATACAAATATATAAATAAATAAATGAGAAGGGGCAGATAAACACGCACAGAGGTGGTAATGCTCTGCAGGACAACTCCAGGATGGTTTTGCTCATTAATTCCTCCAGCACAACCTCTGGGGTGGGGATTTGTGCCCCCGCCGTAGCTCCAGGCGTGTCCAAGGTCCCGCCTCAGAGGTGTTGGATCTTTCCATAAATCAGAATTTACGGATGGCTTTCCATAAATCAGAATTTACGGATGGCTCGAGCCGATTTCAGGTTCTCATTAGGAGAAGACAAATGGCTCTCTAGAGGGTCCCACGGTAACCGAGTGAGCCCCCTCGGTCACCGGGTGCCCCTCACTCCCTCCTGTCCCAGTTTGCCATGACAAGAACTTGGTGAAACCACCACGTTGTGGACAACCCCAGCCCTGGAGAAATTGTATTTATTTTAATTATCATTCCCATTTAATGCACGACCTCCAAACCTGCACAAAATATTTCCGGAAGATCGAGGCTATTTTATTTTGAGATGCAGGACCCCAGTCCCGAGCTTGATCTCTGTGGATTCGGGAAACTCACCCACAGATCTTGATCAGGGCTTTGCGTCCTCGTGTATTCCCTTTCTCCTGTTGCTTTTTATGGCCCCTGGTGAGCCCTGGAGCTCAACCAGACCATCTGAGCCCAAGTTCCAGGGGCAAACAGGGCTTTAACGAGGGCTCAGAGCGTCCCCTGGCTCTGAGCCCGCAGCAGCTGCTCCACACAAGCCCCAGGGCTCAGATTCGGCACCAGCTCGGCCATAAATCAGCTCCGTCCAGAGCCGGTGACACCCCCGAAAGGGAGGGGATCCCCAAAGGCTTTCCTCTTCCCACCTCCCTGATGCAAGGAGAAAAAAAAAACCCAAACCAAACCAAAATTAAAAAAAAAAAACCACCCAAAATAAACAAACAAGCCAGGAAGCCCAGGATTCGTGGGGAGCAGAGGGCAGCGTCCCTGCTCTCCTGCACGTCCCCAGCGCCGAGGTCGCGGTCCCCGGAGTGACCCCGGGCAGCGCCGCGTTCCGGGCAGGGCACCGCCCCCGCGGGGCCGCCTGCCAGGCCCCGCCGTCCCTGCCCCGCTGGAACCGCTCCTCACCCGCAGGAGAGAGGCCATGGCAGCCGTGTTCCTGCCCGGAAACCTCCAGGACGAGGCCACCTGCTCCGTGTGCCTGGAGTTCTTCAAGGACCCCGTGTCCATCGAGTGCGGGCACAACTTCTGCCGGGCGTGCATCGTCAAGAGCTGGCGGGAGCTGGAGATGGATTTCCCGTGCCCGCAGTGCCGGGAGGTTTTCCAGCAGCGGAGTTTCCGTCCCAACCGGCAGCTGGCGAACATGTCCGAGATCATCAGCCAGTTCGCGCTGCGCGGGGCCAAGGGCGCCGAGGAGGACGGGCTCTGCCCCCGGCACCGCGAGGCGCTCAAGCTCTACTGCAAGGACGACCGCAGGAGCATCTGCGTGGTGTGCGACAGGTCCCGGGAGCACCGGCCGCACGCCGTGGTGCCCGTGGACGAGGCTTCCGACGAGTACAAGGTCCGTCCGTCCGTCCGTCCGTCCCGCGGGAGGCTGCCCCGGGGGAGCTGCGGTTGTCCCCGCGGTGTGTCCCGCTCAAACCCGCTCCCAAAGAGCTGGCGGTGCTTCCCAGCCTCCCCCAAAAAAGCTGGGAGAGCGCGTCCCCGTCTGGCTGTGCCCTCTGCCGCCTTCCCCTGGGTGCTGGGACGGGTTCCCCTCACCGGGAGGGATGGGAGAGCGTCCAGAGATGAGCGGGGTTGATTAAAGCTGAGGCTGATTAAAGCCGAGGCTGATTAAAGCCGAGGTTCATTGATTAAAGCCGGGCTGCCCTCGCCCGTGCAGGAGCCGAGGGGAGCAGGGCTCGTCCTGTCCTCGGCATCCTCCGCTGCTTTCCTTGGGGAGGGGTCCTGGTGGTCCTCGGGGCGGAGCTGAGCCAGGGGGATCTCCCTGCCGGGACATCCCGCGTTCTCCTCCCTCCCCAGCCCACCCGAGAAAATCCCGGGCACGCAGCGAGGGAGGGAAAGCAACACCGGTCCTCTTGTTCCCAGGAGAAAATCCAGGCGCGCCTGGATTTCCTGAGGAAGGAGCGGCAGGAGCTGCTGGAGTTCAAAGTGAACGACGATAAAAAGACCCAGGAGCTGCTGGTGGGTGCCAGGACGGGGTGCTGGGGGAGCCTGGAGGGGGGTGAGGACCCACCGCCCGCCCCAGTGCCCCAAAGAGGGGCAGGGCTGCGTTTCTCCTTCCTCCTGGCCCCACCACCATCAGCCAGAGCCTCAGCAGAGCTCGGGGATGGTGCCAGAGCATCCGAGAGCAGGCCTGGCTCCGGGGCTCTCCTCCGCCCTTCCTTTTCCTGTGGCAGCAGAAGGAAAAAAAACCCAACACAATTAAAATAATTCCTCTCCCAGGCCATCCCCCCCAACACAAGCGGTTTTGAGGGGCTTTTTTTGGGGGGGAAAAACCCACCGAGCCACCCTGGCCCACCTTTCTGCTCCACTATCCCCAGGTTTTTTTAATTCCACTGCAATTCTCTGTTGTTTTGGTGGCTGCTGGGGTTTGCCCCTGGGCTCTGTCCTGGATGGGAATTGGGGTGCTGGTGATGGCAAACCCATCAGGAGTGGGGCTGGTGGCAGAGCTGAGGAAAGAGAGATCCTAAAGAGTGGGGATTGGGCTCTCCCGCTGTTTCCCAAGGCTTTTTCCTGGGAATTCTGCCCCCTGTGATTCCTCACCTCTCCCCAAAGGAAGGCCCCCAGCCCCACCAGGCTGGTGCTCCAAATTCACCCAAAAACCTCTTTTTCACCGTTCCATCCCCAGAAAACCATCGAGGCCGAGAGGCAGAAGCTGCTCTCGGACTTCGAGCGGCTGCGGCAGTTCCTGCACGACCAGGAGCACGTCCTGCTGGGGCAGCTGGAGAAGATGGAGAAGAGCATCTCCAAGAGGCAGAACGAGAACATCACCGACCTCTCCAAGGAGATCACGCTGCTCAACAAGCTCATCACCGAGCTGGAGGAGAAAATCCAGCAGCCCATGCTCGAGTTCCTCAAGGTGAGAGGTCACAAACCTTATTCCTCCTTTTCCAGTGTGGTCATGGGTCCTGTAGAGGGGTTTTGGGGGTAAAAGTCCTTTTTTGTTCTGTCTTTATGAGTGGATGGTGCAAGGAGGTGTCTGAGTGCCCCAAGCCCTCTCTGATTGAGGAACACCCTGGAGCAGTGTCCTCTTCACAAACCTAAGGATTTTTTTCCTCCATGAACTTGTCCGGACTTTTCCAGCAGCCCCAAGACCTCGGTTTCAAGGAGTTCAGAGCTGAGTTAGGCCAAACTCTTCTCTCCAGCCTGGGAAAACAACCCTGGGTGCCCAAAATCCTGAAGCTCTTTTCCCCACCCCGAATGGCAGGAGGGCCGTGGGTGACCTTTGAATGGAGCTTGTTTTTACTGAATTGAGCAGATCCTGCTGGCAGCTCCCCCAGACCTGCACAGGGTTAAGTTCCCTCCCAGGCTGCCTTTTGGGTGCTGTCAATATTTGCAGACGGTTTCAGGACTTGGCTGTGGAAATCCACCCCACGTGGTCTCTGCGCGCCCACGAAAACCAGCCCGGAACAATCGCTGGCATTTATTAAAAACCAGGTTGGGAACTCTGGGCTGGCTCCGGGGTCCTTTTTCAGGTTCCTCTGGCTTTGTGTGGGCTCTGGGATGTGTTTTAAGGGCACCAGAACGGGCAAACAGTGGCTCGGTTTGGTGTTTGTTTGCGGTGTTGCAACTTCATTGAGAGTATTTGAACCCGAAATTACCTCCACAGTCCACCCTGCCCGAGGGAAAATCACTTCCTCATGGGAGAGGGACTGGAGAGGTTTTTTAGGTTACCTGAAGGTCCTCCCAGCTCACCTGGAGAACCTGCCTGGGGCCGGGAGCCGCCGGGGGGAGCGGGCAGAGCACAGGGATCTCACTCAGCCTCTCTTTTTCCCTTCCAGGACGTGACGAGTGTCATAAGCAGGTACGGAAATCTGCTCTCCCTGCTGCCTTCGGGTCAATGTCCACAGCCCAGAGGGAGGCACTGGGGGGAGGACGGGATTTGCCTCTCACCCTCCGCCAGCCCTGGCTCTCTCCCAGCTTCTTGGAAATCTGATCAATCTGATTTTCACAGCGTCTTTTTTTGCTACCTGCGGGCCTCTCCAAGGGCCAAGCGAGAGCAGGAACCCCAAATTCCCTCATTTGCTGGCACGCAGCTCCCCCAGCGCCGCAGTGCAGGCACCACCAAAGCTGCAAAAACGACGCTGGAGCAGCTGGGGGCCGGGGAGGGAGGTTACCCAAAAAAAATCACCCCAGAGGAGCTTCAAAATCTACACCCAAATCCTGATTTCCTCTCCCCAGGCAGGGTGAGATCCTTTGGGGCGGGTGAGGCAGGACCAAGGGAGGCAAAGGAGGTGGAAATGGGGGAATATCAACAATTCTCTAATTCTTTTTGTTTTTCCCTTTTCCCCCTGGCAGGAGCGATGAGGTGAAGTGCCACAAGCCCGTCCCCGTCTGCACCGACATGAAGACGCACGTCTGCAACTTCTCCCTCAAAACCGCCGTCCTGGAAAAGGTCCTGAAGAAATTCCGAGGTGGGTGGGAAAAGCTTTGGAAAGAACCCCTGGCCTTTCCTGGCACCGGGAGTGCCCCGGGTGCTGCTCGAGGGCTCCGGGGCACCAAAACAGGGCAGAAATCAGCTGGAAAGGGATTCTGGAGATCCTTGTTCTCCTTCTGGAGATGGGCATGAGCAGGGAGAGACCAGTCCTGGCCAGGCTACCGGGAAGGAAATGTGGGGTTGGTTTAAAGAGGGGGAAATCTGAGTGTGAACATCAGTTTTGGCTTTGCAATAAAAGCTTTAATTTCAAGGGATTTCACGCTGAGATTGCCAAACCCTGGGTTTGCAGCAAAGCAGGAAACCACGAGGTGGTGCTGAGAGAGCTGGAAAGGCAAAACGCACCAAAAAGAGCAGCTCTAGAAGAGAAAAACAAAACCCCAAATAATTTGTAAATGGAAATTACACCCTGGGGCAAGAATTGGCTTAAAGGATGCGCTCAAGGCTTGAAATTCCTGAGGCCGAGATGTGGCAGGGCATGACTGATGTGCTTTAAATAAATCCTGGTTTTCTTCATGCCCAGAGGGGGGTTTTTAGTGAAAATTAAATATATTTGACAGGGGTTCTCGTCTCCCTGGGTGCCACCATTCATGTCCCTGTCTCTCCTCCTTTTCAGAACACCTGCAGGACGAGCTGGGAAGAGGTGAAAAAGGTAAAAAAAAAGATGATATTTCAGACGTAGCACCCAGAGCAAAGCCTCAAAATTGTGGTTGTACTTTGCAAAGCCAAAGAGAGGGGGACAAAAAGGAAGAAGGAAAAAAAAAAAAAAGAGGAAAAACCACAAAAACCACTCTAGATTTTTTTTTTCCTTAATTTCTTCTCTCTCGATGATTTCCAGATCCAGCCTGCTCAGCTCCAGAGCCCAAAGCCGATTTTTCTAACTGACGCCGGGGATCTGACAGCTCAGCCAGGTCCTCTCTGCCTGTTTGCATTTAACAAGCCCATAGATCTGAGACCAAAAAGCCAAATTTGCTCTGCTGGGCTCTTGTTTCCACCAGGGAATCGGGATGGAGGGTGAGAGCTCTGGCATCCACTGTGGTGTGAAGTCAGAGGGGTTAAATCCCACCAGAATCAGGTCAATTCTTTTAAGTTATTTGAGAATTTTAATTAAATCGCAGCAGAATTTAACTAAGTTTCAGAAAGTTCATTAAGAATTTAACACCTTTTCACAGGAGAGGTCATAAATTTGAGGGACAAACCCAGCCCACGACACTTTCCACGCTGGAGGAGCCCCTGGGAATGGGCTCTGTGGGAATTCTGGGATCAGCCCCTCCCTCTGACCTCGACCTGAGATTTAAACCTGCCCCATCCTCCCCCCCTCGGTGTGAAGGTGCCCAGGGCAGAGCTTTCAGAAGAAAAAAGCTCTTTTCTTTTTTCACTTTCAAAGCCGTGGTCTCCTGCACGGGGGTCTCAAAGGAGGACACGCCACGGGTCGGGCCTTTCCCAAGGATTTTCCGCTCACAGACAGCACCCCCAGGCACCTCTGGAAATGCCAAAATTTGGCAGAAAACACCAGGAGAAACCTGCAGAGCCGAGGGCCCCTCGCTGCATGCCCGGGGGGTGGGTGCATGCCCAGGGGCCTCATGTCGTAGATTAAAAAATAAAAAAATCATCCTTGGTGAAATGGGCTCGTTCCAACCCGTTTTCCCACAGTTTTGCTGCTGGGATTTGCAGCCTCTGACGCACCAGGCGCTGGATTTTGGCCGCTCTCTCACTTTTGGGGAGGGACCTGGTGCTCGAGTTTTGAAGGAAAAACGATCCCAGCCCTCCCTCGTGGCTTTTCCCACCTTTACAAAGCACCATGAGGCTTCTGATCCCACCACGGCTCCTTTGGGAAGTTCTCATGCCAATTCCTGGCCCAAATCTGTGAATTTTGGAGAGCACAAAGGCCTTTGTGGTGCTGTGTTTCAGCTCCTGAGGCCCCATTTCAGACTCACGGATTCGTGGGGACTTTGCTGACTACAACCACAATTTAAGTGACAATTTCAGGTCACTCGTTGCTTTCTCTGAGCCTGAGTTTGGAAAGGAGGAAAGAAAAAACTGTTGGGACCAGGCTGGACCTGCAAGCTTGGTCTGGGCTGGAAAGATGCCCTTGGGTCACGGCTTCCCACAAGGATTTGGACGCCTTTGGGGTGGTTCGGGGGTCAAAACTCTGCGATTTGGGAGGTGCGGAGCCCCACCCGTGCGTGGATGAGCTGGAAACCAAGATAAAAAAATCTATTTATGCAGGAAAAAAAACGTTCTTGATCTAAGGCCCATCTCTGCTGTTGATAACTGTGGATTATCTGCACCTGCTTTTGTGGTGCTCTTTGCTCCTGGTGTCCCCACGTGGTTGTCACCCCATCGCTCACCAGAAGCAGCCTGAGATCAACCCCTCCTAGATCAAGAATGGTTTCCGTTATTCCATAAATAAATAAATAAATTCCATAACTTTTTGAAATTCCTGAGGCCAAGATGTGGCAGGGCATGACAAATGGGGTTTAAATAAAAAAAATCCTGTGTTTTCTTCATGCCCAGAAGGGGGGGTTTAATTAAATGAAAATTAAATGCATTTAACAGGGATTCTCCCCTGTTGCTCTGCTCCATCCTCAGTTCTCAAAAAACAAAGAAAGAAAAAAAAGACCTATAAATCTTTTTTAATAGATTTATAAATATATAAAGATCTATATTTTCATAAATATACATATAAAATATAAAATCTATATTTTTATAGATTTATAAATCTATAGATTTTTATTTATAAATCTATAAAAATATAGATTATTTATTTATAAATCTATAAAAATATATAAATCTATAAAAATCTATAAATCTATAAAAAATTTGGAAACAAACACATTGTTTTCCAGCTCATCCGCACGTGGATGGGCTCTGCGCCTCCCTGGCATCCCAGCCCCCCGTTGGGGGATTTGGGGTGTCAGCGTGGGGTGGGGTTGGATTATTGAGGTCCGGGGCTGGCCCAGAAGCCGATAACGCCCACCCCGAGTTGGGTTTTTGCGTTGTTCAACCCCTCGCTGAGTTCTGTCACCGCTGTCCCCCCCCAGAGGACCTGACCCTGGACCCCGACTCCGCCAACCACCTGCTGATCCTCTCCGCCGACCTCAAGAGCGTCCGCATGGGCTGCAGGAAGCAGGAGCTGCCCGACCACCCCAAGCGCTTCGACACCAACTCGCGGGTCCTGGCCAGCACCGGCTTCCAGTCGGGGCGCCACTACTGGGAGGTGGAGGTGGGGCCGTCGGACGGCTGGGCCTTCGGCGTGGCCAGGGAGTCGGTGCGCAGGAAGGGGCTGACGCAGTTCTCCCCCGACGAGGGCATCTGGGCCGTGCAGCAGAACGGCGGCCGCTACTGGGCCGTCACCTCGCCGCAGCGCACGCCGCTGAGCCCGGGCCGCAAGCTGAGCCGCGTGCGCGTGTGCCTGGACTACGAGGGCGAGGAGGTTTCCTTCTACGACGCCGAGAGCATGGAGCACATCTTCACCTTCAACGTGGCCTTCCGGGAGAAGGTGTTCCCGCTCTTCTCGGTCTGCTCCACCGTCACCTACATCAAGCTGTGTCCCTGAGGCGCCTCGGGGAGCGCCGGGGGAAGGGGCTGGCGCCCGGACGGGCTCGAAAGGCTCAAATCGGGCTGGTTTGGGTGGGGTGGGCAGCCGGGTGGTCAGGAGAGCATCGCAAGGAGGGTCCTCAGGGCAGGTGAAAGCAGAGAGGTGTTCCAGAAATTGTCAGCTTAAGGGTGGGTTGTGGTCACCAGCTTGGAGGCTGTGGCCACCAACTCAAAGCCACACCTGGAAGGGGTGACAAGCTCAGCCAGTCGGTGACAAGGAACCCTCCAGGTGTCATTTGTGGCTCTGGGTCTGACCCTGGGTGGAGGTTTAAGGATCCTTGGACAGGCTCTTTCTTAGGGATCCTCGTGGGAAGCTTTGGAGTGGCCCCTCCACCCCTTTGGAAGTTGCCGGTGGCTGGGGAGTGGAATATTTATGGGAATAAATCTCACCTATGGGAAAGGTGAGATTGAGCAGGGATCTTTGGACGTCCATCCAAGGCAAAGCTCCTCTGGGTCTCCACAGAGAGGAAATCCAGTCAGAAATTTCCTGGCTCCTTCTCCCACCCTGGGGTAATAACTGTCCCCAAAAGCTGTTTTTGGGATGTCACGAGAGTTGTCCAAGCTTTCAGTCCAAGTGACCCAGGTGACCAGGTCTCAGGTGACCACTGTCCACCAGGTCTGACCTGCCCGCTGTGGAAGAGCCTGTGGGGTTTTGGCCGCTCTCCCTGTCAGGTTCTCCACCCACAGCTCCTCTGGAAGACTCTGGAAAAGGTTAAAAGGTGCTTTTTTTTTGGGATATTGTTGGTGATGTTTGTCCTGCTGGACCTGAGCAAGACCCACGTTTGTCCCTCTGGTGCTCCCGTGGACGGGATGTTCCCAAAATGTCCCTTGTGGTTCTCACGCTTTGCGTGGGTTTAGGTGCTGAATCTTGAACTCGCATTTGCTTCTTCCACTCTGGTTTTGCCAAAAAAGAAAAAAAAAAAAAAAGAAAGAAAAAAAAAGAAGTGCTTTAAAAAATAATCAGTGTCTTATTGCCTGAAGTGCTGGTCAGGGGGGATTCTGGGGTTGGTCTTTTCCACAAAACACATAAAACCCTTTAGGAAATGACAGACTTGGGGGCAAGGTGGGGGGAGGATTTATTTGATCCGTAACAATTTTTCCTGGGTGGTTTGAGATGAGAAAAGGCAGAAACATCCCACATTTTCAGCTGTTGTGTTGGTTCCTACCCTGAGATTGAAATTTATAACTTTTATTTAATGAGCTAGCTGGTAAATCCACATTATTTAAAGGCGTGGCAACTCTTACAGAGATGAAGCCACAAGCAGGGGAATAAAATGTGTGATTCTTGGGAGCTTCATCCCCTGCTGAAGAAATATCAGAAATAAATGAAAATCCCTGGAATAAGGAAGATATTTACAGGGCCACAACTTTCCTGATGTCAAAATCGTGTTTGATTTGGAACTGCCTGAGCTATTCTTAGCCCTTGTGTGGGAAATAAAATATAAAAGTGCTACCTGGGCTCATCTTCATAAATACATATATATGTTTTTTATATATATGTTTTATATATATATGTTTTATATATATATATATGTATATATATATACATATTAAAATATATTTGTATAAATATATATATATATTTATGTGTTGGGGGAAGACATATAAAATTTTTTTAGAATAGAGTAGAATAAAGTGCATATTAATTTTGTATATAATTTGGGGGGGTTTGTTCCACATTTTTTAAGCACAAACCAAATATCTTCAAATCCCCCAAATTACGGCTCGATGAGGAAAAAAAAAAAACAACGAGCCAACCTTTGCCTTCGGACACCTTTGGAGGGGACAAACAGACATCGGCACCTGGGTTATTCCAGCAG